>NC_053494.1:118601782-118892553 GCF_905171775.1 Rana temporaria
AAAAACAAACACTGTCGCTGCTTAGAAAATAACCACATACTTTTCCTTTTCTATTAAAGAATCCAGGAACAGAAACACAAAAGGAATTTTTTCCAGATAAACCAATTCATGATGATCTGCAGCTTGTCACAGCTTTCAGACAGTCTGCAGTTGCATCTATCAGCCCTTTGCATTTTCCATCCTACAGCTACATCCCAAGTATGGACATTTACTGAACTAAATGCCAAAACATGACCCCTTGCTTACTTTTGCTGTTAAGCAATGTGTTCCTGTTATCAATGAGACTTGACAAAATTCTCTAAGCAGGTTTTTGCACAGGATCATTGCCTTTTTCTTGCTTTTCAGAGGTACAGAAAAAAAATTACTGTCAAAGGCCTACAGTCCTGTAATTTTTAAGGCCTTTTTCACAAGGGGCAGTCTGCAGGAAATCTATCCATTGATGAGCAGGAGGTTAGCTTGTTCATGTCGGCTGCACTTATGCAGAGGGGACACAGACCACTCTCTTCTATATGTCGTCCGATGTACACGCATCGCCTGTCTGTTTATACCCGATGGCCTTCATATCTGCCAGACGGCTGGGGAACAGATCCCACATCCGTCTGTTTTTAGCGGACAGGATCAGATGGGATGCTGCCAATCCATAGAGGGCAATGGACTGTCCAATAGGGTCCACCTAAAAAAAAAAAAAGCTGACAGGCTGACTTAATCAGTTTGCCTATGTGAAAAGGGGCCTTATATGCCAAAAAATATAACAAAACTATTTCATTTTATCCTGATATTTATTTAAAAAATATAATAATATACAGACGTGGTGGTGTATGTGCAATATTTCAGGAGGTTTCTAGGGTGGGGCGGATTTGATTGTAGCAGGCCTAGACCTTCATGACACACCACAGTAAAGCCCATGTCTGAGCATACACAATAAATAGATGTATAGCTCTGTACTCGATTAGTCTCCATAATATTTTGAAGTTCAGCACCCTTGAGAAATAACGTTTACTGCAAAAAAGCTGTTACTCATAAATCAAATATTCATTTGTAGACCAACTCCATCAATTGTAACCTTCAGGAGAGAAACCAAGTATATTTTATGGCATTTTGTTGAGTGCATACAAAATTAAAGTAATATAATGCAATATATGTGTGTTGCTTCAAAAGCACAACTTCCTCTCTTCAAGAATTTGTATTTAAGCCAACAGTATAAAATGATTGGATGATGTTCGTCTCAGATGAGTGCTAGCTGAATGCATTTTACCATCAGACATGTTACATTGTAACATTGAATAAAATCCACAATTTAAAAAAGGGAAGCAAATGATTTAAGGGTCACTTTTTTGTAATTAGTTTAGCTTGTTTTATATATTAGTATATTTTCTAAATACAAAGTGCACCCCTAATAGAAAATACACAGATTTATGGGTTTTCTAAACAGAGCACATCTAGAAGCCATTTACTTTTACACAGTCTCTTTGATTGAAACTATGTATGGGCCTATTTGAACTAAGCAGGCAGCGAAAAGAGGTGACAGGGAGGCGTGTAACAACTCTGATTCAGGCGTGTGTGTGTGTGTATAAAAGTAGAGTTCAAGCTACAGAGTTTTTGTTTTTCTGTATAACAGGTAAAGACAAAATGGTAAACATGGGAAATGAGCCTGGTGCAACATCTACTAGCTAAAAAATAAGATAAAATAAAATATGCCTATGCAAAATGTCATACCTACCTAAGAAACCTACAACACTGCTAGAAATATGCTTGAAGGCTGTCAGCATCAATGGAGACTTAG
Organism: Rana temporaria; assembly: GCF_905171775.1. Lineage (NCBI taxonomy): Eukaryota > Metazoa > Chordata > Amphibia > Anura > Ranidae > Rana > Rana temporaria. The sequence continues at coordinate 118,603,566 of NC_053494.1, forward strand.
GCCCCATGAACACGAGACGCTATTACAAACGCCTCTAATCTCAGCTTTTCAAAGGCAAAAACCGGCATTTAAAACGCCCGTTTTTGCCGCGAATTGCGCAGCGTTTTACCGCGATTTGCAGCTGTCAGCGTTTATCCCCAAAACACTATAGACCCTCCCCAAGCTCAGAATCAAACTATTTGTGCCGCGTTTTGCCGCATTTAGCGGCTTTTTGCCGCGATTTGCATCTAAAACGCAAAAGCTGAAAGCTTCTGAACCCAAAATTTTGGGTTTGGAAAAACGGCCCTAAACCCAACTGCTTTGAAACGCCAAAAAACGTGATCGTGTGCATGGACACATAGGATAACATTAAATGTGTTCAGGGGCAGTTGAAAAAAATGCCCAAATGCCTCTGAACTCGAGTTTAGCAGCGTCTCGTGTGCATGGGGCCTTATGCATGCGATAATCTAACCTTTGAGTATAAGAAAGGTCTTCTATAAAAGCAATATGAATCACACCTCTCAGAAATGACCTTCACAAGTGGGAGGACTGATTAATAAAAAAAGTTCTTCAATAAGATCCTGACATAAAAATTATATTTAAAGCGGAGCTCCACCCTAAAGTGGAACTGCCGCTGATCGGAACCCTCCCCCCCTCCGGTGTTACATTTGACACCTTCCAGGGGGGAGGTAAGTGCAGATACCTGTCTAAAGACAGGTATTTGCACCCACTTCCGGCCACACAGTCTCAGGTAAACTGCGGGCATGACGTCACCTCCCGCCCCCCCCCCCGTTGTGTTCCGGGAACACTCGGCTCCCAGTACACAGCGGAAACCAATCGGCAGGCGTAGCACGACTCGCACATGCGCCGTAGGGAACTGGGCAGTGAAGCCGGAGCGCTTCACTTCCTGGTTCCCTCACCGAGGATGGCGGGGGTGGGGGGGGTCAGCAGAGTGACGAGCGATCGCTCGTCCTCTGCTGCGGACGGCGCTGGACTCCAGGACAGGCAAGTGTCCTAATATTAAAAGTCAGCAGCTGCAGTATTTGTAGCTGCTGGCTTTTAAATATTTTTTTTTTAGCGGACATCTGCTTTAATTTAACCCAAATCAACCTTTTTATTGTTATGTCAACTAATCTTTGATAAGAGAATATTCCTTTGATTGGATCTACATAGATGGTTCATCCTAGTCACGTGCATAGCAGCATTAGACATTTCCTTTTTTAGTTTTTAAGGAAGAAAGCCCCTAAATTCCAGGGACATGCGCAATAACTTTAATTTTTCTCCTGCAGGTTTCCTCACTTTCTACTCAGCATGTCATACAAGAGCAGAACAGAACCAGGAAAATGTAGCAGCTCTGACTGAGATTTTTCTTCTTATTCCTACATAGCGGTGCATCAGACAGGGGAAATACAGTCAGAGGTTGTAAGAATTGCACATACAAGTCAGTGACCAATTTGATGGCTGTTGCACTAAATGGTAATCAATTTGGTTGCATTTAGCAAATTTAATAATGCACATATTTTCCTATTTTTTCATTTTGACTGACATTATTAAATAAAAACATTAGGTTAAAAACAATACTTAGACAGAAATGTGCTGGTTTTTGTTTTCTTTTCTTTTCTAATGAAATGTGCCAAGCAATTAATAATAGACTATCAGTGAAATGCATTTACCCAATTTAAATCTATAAAATACTTTTAGGCTGGATTCACAATTGTGCGGTGCGAATTTCAGCTCTTATCTCTGCAGAGAGATAAGAAAACGGTTCAGCAGATCATCTCAGTTTTAGCTGCGAATTTGGAGACCTGGGAGAGGAGGGGGAGGGGGAAGTGTATTAAGGTGAATGAGAGAAATCCAGAAGAGAAATTAACACATCTGTGAATCAGATGCGTGCCCCTAGAAGATAATGGGCCTGAATTCGTACCTGAGCTGCACCGCAATGCCTAGAAAACGCACACGTTTTTTCGGCAATGCGCAGTACGAATGCATCGCACATATGTGAACCAGCCTCATTGGAATCAATGTATTTTATAATGTTATGCAAATTGGATGTGGTTTAAGCCGCAACCAATTCGCATAGGCGTGAACCGTCCTTAATGTTTCTAGATTTCAAAAAGAATCTTCCTGCTCTGAAAGAATGTGGTCATTAAAATTGCAGCTGGACGTTTTTACAACTGCTCTTGAATGACTTAACTTGACAGACAGTAACCCACATTTAAAACATCCGTTTTGCCACGTTTACATGGCGCGTTTAGCAACGCTTCTAAAGGCAGGTTACCATTTGGCGTCTGAACAATTTTTTTTGCCTTAAAAAAAAAAAAAAAACACCCTGGAGCTCATAAACGGTCGTTTTTTTGGAGTTTAGGCGTTTTTTTTTTTTTAACAGCCTATGAACTCCACTCTATGTTATCCTATGTGTCCATGCACACATGGACGTTTTTGGAGACGTTTTATCAGCAGTGGAGTTTATGGGCTGTTTTCTGAACGCCCTAAAATTGCGTTCAAGAGCAGTCCTGGAAACGCCAGACACCGGTAAAAGGTGTTAAACGAGGGTTAACGCTTTAAAAGAGCGGTAAGCGTTTCTCTGCCTCTATTCAAAAATTAATGGTTCCCTATGATCCAACTTGCAGTGCGACTCGTGTCCCATCGGTCTGGTATGGATTCTAAGGGGAACTCCCAAAGGGGGGTTCCCCCCAAAATCCATACCATACCCTTACCTGAGCACGCAGCGAGGCAGGTCAGGATGGGGGGGCAAGCGAGGGGGGCGACCCCCTGGACCATACCAGGCCTCATCATGGGGGGGCACCCCCCACCCAAAGCACCTTGTCCCCATGTTGATGAGGACAAGGGCCTCTTCCCAACAACCCTGGTCGTTGGTTGTCAGGGTCCAGGCCCCCACACCCTATGCGAAAGAGTATGGGATACATTGTACCCCTACCCATTCACCTAAAAAAAAAGGGTCAAAAAAATAAAATGCACTACACAGGTTTTTAAAGTAATTTAATAAGCCGCTTCAGGGGTCTCTTCCGACTTTCGGCCCTCTCCGAACTCCTCTCTGCTTCTCACGCTGTCCGGTGTCTTCTGCCGGGTCTCCTCCGCTTTCTTCTGCTCTTTTGCCTGGTCTTCTCCGTTGTCTTCTTCCGATGTTGATTCAACGCTCACTCCCGCTGTAATGCCGCGTGCAACAACTTATATTGGCATGGGGCGGGGCCACCCGCTGATGTCATCTGGATGCCCCGCCTCCTTGTGACATCACTACACGGGGCATGATGGGATGATGTCACAAGGCGGCGGGGGATCCATGGCCCTGCCCCATGCCAATATAAATCGTTGCACACCGCATTACAGCGGGAGAGAGCTTAAAGTCAACATCGTAAAAAGAGAAGAGGGAAGAAGACAACAGAGAAGACTGGGCAAGAGCTAGAAAAAGAGCAGGCAGAAGAAAGCAAAGGATTCCCGGCAGAAGACACCGGACAGCAGGAGAAGAAGCGAAGAGAGCGGAAAAGGCAGAAGAAGTCAGAAAAGACCCCCCAGAGCTGCTTAATAAATTACTTTAAAAACCTGTGTAGTGTGTTTTATTTGACACTTTTTTTTATTTTTTTTTAAGGTGACTGGGTAGGGGTATAAAGTACCCCATAATCATTGACATAGGGTGGGCGGCCGGGATCTGGGGCCCCCTTATTAAAGGGGGCTGCCAGATTCCGATAAGCCCCCGCTCGCAGATCCCGACAACCAATGGCCAGGGTAGTCAGGAAGAGGCCTTTGTCCTCATCAACATGGGGACAAGGTGCTTTGGGTGGGGGCGCAGGGCCCCCCCAACCCCAAAGCACCGCCCCCCCATGGTGAGGGCATGTGGCCTGGTATGGTCTAGGAGGGGGTCGCTTGTTTATTCCCCCCCCCCATCCTGACCTGCAGGCCTGCGTGCTCTGATAAGGGTTTGGTATGGATTTTGGGGGACCCCGTGCCATTTTTGGCGTGAGGGTTCCCCTTAAAATCCATACCAGACCGAAGGGTTTCCCCTTCATCCTAAGCACACAAGTCGCACTGCAAGTCGGATCATGATGATCCGACTTCTAGTGTGCCTTCTATTCAAATCAATGGGCTCCCATAGGGATCATGGTATCACTGTGCTTGATTGCCCAGCAAAATCACCTGACATAAATCCCATAGAGAATCTGTGGGGTATTGTCAACAGGAAGATGAGACACACCAGACCCAACAATGCATACGAGCTGAAGGCTGTTATCAAAGCAACCTGAGCTTCTATAACACCTCATCAGTGCCACGCCACATTGATGCAGTAACTCATAAAAAAATAATGCACCCGGCGCATTGATATACGTCGTTTACGTAAGGCTTTTGTCGGCATAAAGTTACCCCTGCTATATGAGGCGTAGCCAATGTTAAGTATGGACATCGGAACAGCATAGAATTTTACGTGGTTTACGTTGTTTGCGTAAGTCGTACGCGAATAGGGCTGTGCGTAAGTTACGTTCACGTCGAAAGCATTGACTATTTGCGACGTGATTTTGAGCATGCGCACTGGGATACGTTCACGGACGACCCATGCGCCGTTCGTTAGGAGTGTCAATTACGTGGGGTCACGAGTCATTTACATACAACACGCCCACTACCAGCCTACTTTGAATTACGCGGGCTTACGCCGGCCCATTTACACTACACCGCCGTAACTTAGGCCGCAAGTTCTTTCTGAATACGGGACCTGCCTCACTAAGTTACGGCGGCGTAGTGTATCTGAGATACGCTACGCCCGCCTAAAGATAGGCAATTCTATTTGAATCTGGCCAAAGTGCATACTATACCATAGATAGACCTTTTCAGTAAGCCAACGTATGAAAAATATTTTTAATTTTTTTTAATTGGTCTTACATAATATTCTAGTTTTCTGAGATAATGACTTTTGGGTTTTTACTAGCTGTAAGCCAGAATCATCAAAATTAAAAGAAATGCTTGAAAACATTTCACTGTGTGTGTAATGAATCTATAGAATATACGTGTTTCACTTTTTGAAAATAAATTATGTAAATAAATGAACTTTTTGATGATATTTACATTTTTTGAGACGCCCCTGTAGATTTCCTTTACCAAATTCCTATAGATCTCCTTTTCAAGAGCACACCAAAAATGTCCAGAAAGAAATATACAAGAGACCCAAGTCTAAACCGCACACAATTAAATCAGGTGCATGCCATTTGAATAGTCACAGATTATTTTCTAGTACTGCTGATCTAGACGTACAACATTTAACATTTCTTTCATACGAGAGAGTGACCAGTGTCATAATTTTCAAATACACTTATGATCAATTGTTTTATTTATCCCCTTCACGCCGACTTTATGCATACGGTATATGCAGCCTCGGCATGAAGTGGTTATACTGGAATGATGCCTGCAGCTTTTAATTTTTTTTTTTTAAAAGACAGTGTAAAAAAAAAAATCACACATGGAGCAATAATTCTCGTAAAAGACTTCCTCTAACTCTAATCTGGTAACTGTTAATAATTTTAAAGCGACTACTATGCCGATTTTTAGGTACAGTACCCTAATTTTTTTTCACCATGCTACGAGTGCGCAATTTAAAAACATGACATGTTAGGTATCTATTTACTTGGCGTAAAATATGGCAACGATCACCATTTTATTCTCTAGGGTCTCCACTGAATAAATAAAAAAATATATATATATATTTATATTAAATACAAATCACACACAAACACTTGGGGGTACCAAGTAATTGTCTAGCAAAAAATATGGATTATAACTTGTAAGCAACAAATGTCAGAAATGGGCTTAGGCCTGAAAGGGTTAAATAGGACAAACTGCAATAGGCGCTTCATCCCATCCCTTGCTTCCAAAAATCTCAGAACATGCACAGGAAAAATGCAATAAAATCATTCCCGCCTGAATTAGCTAGCTTACCGAAAGGGCAATTAAACAAGATTGAACGTCTACTGTAGTTACGGACCCACTGCAGTCTTTCTAGATCTTATGCAAATTGCAATGTTTCAAGGCATCCAATGTTTAAGCAATATAATTATATTATTGAGCCTCCCCCTTTGTTGTCACAAAACACAGGGGCAATGAAACTGCAGTAGCGTGTTTTCATAACAATCTCTTGGATGTTCCAGATTTATAAAACATATCTATTAAAGCTGATGTTCTAAGTAAGCAACGCCAAAATTGCACCTTTTCTTTTTATTAACAGAAGCCTATTGTTCAGTGTAATGCACAACAGTAAAATCTTAAGGACGACAGTTTGTGTTTATTCAAAACTAATACAATTTGCTTAATGTTAATATAAATCATGGCCATTTTGCAACAAAAAGCCCCATCATGTATTGCAACAATACACATTGTGGCACCAAGGCCCCAAACAGGTTAAATTAAAGTCTACCATCTACTGACAACACCAAAAGCACAGGGTGTCTGGGGGATTTAGAAAGGCTATTAGGGACACTGGGTGATACTCTGGTGTCTGTGTCATATTGATTTTTGTTGTCATACAGCTGACAGTGGGCAAAAGTTCTGCAGATTAATGTCATTTATGGTTAACAATTAGTATGGTACACTTTTCAGGAAAGCAAAGCAGTGTAAATCACTATTAGAGTGGCAGATGGGCTGCTCTATTTACATATATGATTACAGCAAACCTTTCACTTTTACACCAATATACTCCAACAATACGAATGCTTTCAGTTGCTCTAGTGAACGTCACATCTGGTTCCAAACTGAATAATAGTTAATCGGGAGACAGAGTATATTGCTATTAATACAGTAGATTCTGTATTGCTATTAATACAGTAGATTCTGGTGTCCTACCCTGAGGTTTGAGCTACCATATGAAAGTGTCATATTTATTAGACAAATCATATTATTGTTTGGCGATATCTTATGTCATATCTATGGTGGTAGAGGTTTGTAATGTTAGCTCAACTGCAATCTATGCATAGATATTACAGCTCAATAAAAAGGTACCTGCAGGCCAGAAAGCAGGCACAGCATCGATGACACTGCAAAAAGATCAGATTTCTTACATAGGAACGTTTTTTTTACAACCCTGCACATTCACACTGGGTGAATGTGCATGTCTGGCCTGTGATGTATTACCATGGAAAAGGACAATAGTGATTTCACAATGAAATCAGAATATTTATTTAGAGATACCTGCCAGCTTGAAGTTGAAATGTATTCTGCTTATATTTTGCCTCCCTGGTTCCACCGTTTCCCCTTCATAAATATGCGAATGAAGTCTTTAAATAAGACCTTTTCATTGTCATTCCTTGCTTCATTTAAGAACCAGTCAGGTCATCATTGGTTCTTTGTGCTTCTCTATGAAGATCCCACAAGCAATGGGACGTCTCTTGGGTGGCGTTCTGCAAATACTGTATCAAATTACCATAATGTAAGTGTGGAAGAGTGAGCTTCCCTAGGCAGACTGGCTTAGGTAATGCCCAAATGTGATCCTGGGGGTCCACAACGGAAAATGCTGAAATCCAATCAATGAAAGGGGCAGACCAGGGACAGTCAGGCTGGGAAGGAAAGAGCTACAAGATGCTAGATGTCCTCCAGCCAGGAAATGAGGTGGACCTGATCTGCTGCAGCTTCTAATGCACACTGTGTAGTAAAATCAGAGTAAGCTATTTCAGTAAAGAAGAGGAGCCTATACAACTCTGCAAGACTGAAGGGCAGGCCGGATATCCGTTTTAAAGCGGTAGTAAACTGCGTTTGATGTTTTTCAATTATGTAGATGAGAAGAAAAACATGTTTAAATTAAAGATGTATTTCATGAAAAATCAATAAAGAAATATAAAAAAATGTATTAGCAGATTTAGAGACACTAACAATTTGAAGCCAAACTCCAGCTCACACTTTAGATACAGCAAACGCTTTTTTTTTCCTTTTGCGATAAAGGTTTTGCATCAATAAACGGTGATCATTTTAATAACTCCTGCTAGTGTTAAATAATTTGTTTCATCCAAGTAAATAGATACATTCTGCTGGAGAGCTTGTGCTTTGAAAAACAACAGACTTTTCTAAAACAGAAAATGAATGCAGCCATCACATCCAAGAATTGGTAAACTGCGATAGAATAAATACTTGCTTTTGAGATTAATACCTCTAATTTATTATGTTTACTAGAACATAGTTTTGGTCTTCACATTTTTATTTCTTGTGTGACAAAATTTTAAATTGCTAGTGAAAGCAGTCTCCTGACACAAACTTACAAGTGCCATACATGCATATTAAGCTAAACCGTACAAGAGCATAAGTCAATGTATGACAGCCTTATGTCAGATGGCAAAACAATCATCCTTCCTAAACTACAGCCGAGATTAAATTGGTTACCTTAAAAACATCAGAGCGGTTGCTTTGTAGCAATGTATATAATTAAATGAGTAATATAATTTGTGACATTCATTATTCGAACAATAAAGTTAAATGTAAAAAAGTCGGTGAAAAAAATATAATTGTAAAAAAAAGGTCACTACAAATTCAAGCCATGAATTTACTGCTAAAAATCAGATACTGCAATCAAGTGAAAATATTCCCTATGTATCAAGTGGCTCAAGCAATTCAGGACTATGTTTCCAGTTCTCAGACTTGTTGAAAAAAGATGTTGCCAGCTGCAGTCCCTTGTGACCTCCCATCGTGTGGAAAAAGCAAAGGATATGCAAAGAATGTGCCTTGTACAATTAAGGACAATGAATATGTAATTACTTTGTACGATCTATTTTTCTCAGTCTATACTGCTCATATGATAATCATTACTTTAAAGGGGTTGTAAAGGTAATTTTTTTCCCCAAATAGCTTCCTTTACCTCAGTGCAGTCCTCCTTCACTTGCCTCACCCTTTGATTTTGCTTTTAAATGTCCTTATTTCTTCTGAGAAATTCTCACTTCCTGTTCTTCTGTCTGTAACTCTACACAGTAATGCAAGGCTTTTTCCCTGGTGTGGAGTGACCTGCTCGCCCCCTCCCTTGGACTACAGGAGAGTTAGGACGCTCTCTACGTTGCAGATAGAGAAAGGAGCTGTGTGTTAGTGGGAGTCCTGACTCTCCTGTAGTCCAAGGGAGGGAGCGAGCACAACACTCCACACCAGGGAGAAAGCCTTGCATTACTGTGTGGAGCTTTACAGACAGAAGAACAGGAAGTGAGGATTTCTCAGAAGAAATAAGGACATTTAAAAGCAAAATGGAAGGATGAGGTAAGTGAAGGAGGACTGCACCAAGGTAAAGGAAGCTATTTTGGAAAAAAAAAAAATTGTACCTTTACAGCCCCTTTAAGCTAATAAGGCCTAAAGCCCCGTGCACACGAGCAGAATGTCGGTAAAATTTGCCGGTACAAAAAATACCGGCCGTCATTCTGCCCTTGTGTATGATGGTCTGTCGCATGTGCATGCTGGAAAACCAGCAGCCGGTGAGATCGCTGGACTAACCTCGTATGGTTAGTACAGCGGCTTCCGACGGAAGCTGTCAGTTTGTTTTCGGGATGCAAAAAAAAAAAAAAAAATGCAGAGTGTACCAGGCTTATGCCTCATTCACACGCAAGTTTTTTTTAGCATGCTGCCCTACGCACACATGAAGAATCCAATTCTTTCTAGATCTCCCTGTTCACACATGTACGCTCATTTGCCCTACACTTAAAAAAACTAAAGTACAATGAGCTTTTTAATGTATTCAGGCATTTTTGTCCCCATAAACACATAGCCCTATAGGTGTGGGTCATGCCTGTAAATGCATAACATGCACATTTCAAAAACTATTTTCTTCTGTTGATACATGTACAAAAACAGTTGCTTTTAAAACACCAAAAAAAAAAAAAAAAGTTTCAAAACGACTAGGAATACGCTCTGCTCAGATGCAAATGCAGGCTCATAGGAGGTTCTTACCGTCTCAAAATAAATATATAAATAAGAATGGATGGATTTGGGCTTTAAGAAAAAAAACTGTATTCCTACAAAAAGTTAGGATTGAAGTGTAGAGCATCTGTTGAGATTACAAACAAGTGCACCAAGATGAAATATTAGATTTATAGGCCTGAATGATCGCATTCAACAAAAGGTCAATGTTTATGTCATGTACAGGCACCCTTTGCAATCTCAATCTTATAGGCTGGATTGAGCGATGACCTCTTTATGTTTAGTAAAAACTTAAAGTAGAATTCAAACCTAACACTAAATATTCTTAAAATGTTCCCATCCCCCCCTCCTCCTACATATCCAGCTTACTTTGTGTAAAAAAGATCTGTCTACTTACCTTTTTTTATTCTGCTCTGGTCACATGATCCTGCAGCTCTGGCTCCCCTGTGTCTGAGTGGCAGCCGCAAGGGAAAGGAGAAAGCACTGACAATGCATGGGCCATGGCAGCCTATGGATATCACGGCTCCCGTAATTCCCAGCCGTTGTGGAGCGTTCCATGACACAGGGAAACCAGAGCTGTAAGATCAGGGCTTTTTTTCTCAAACAATAGGTGCTGGAACTCAAGCATGACCCTCTAAAACCCCTCCCCTTTCACGAACAGTAAAAGGGTCTTAAAGGAGCATTAAATATAAGGAGTGCAGGGGGGTTACACAGAGTACAAAGCTGTCACTTGTAAAAACACAGAAACCAGACTTCTGTGTTTACAAGTGATTGTGGTGAGCAGACACCAAAGGGTCCGAGCCAGAGGTGGTGGAACTGAAAAAAAGCTGTGTGTAAGATCATATGACCCGACCAGAGGGGATTAAAAATAAGTATATACATCTTTTCACACAGGAAAGGCAAGATAGGTAGGAAAAGGAGAAGGGGGAGGGATCATTTTTAAGATTAGTGTCAAGCTTGATTTTAACTTTAAATCTTGAAAACTAACAGTTTGAATAGCAATCAGTTTTGAGATCTGAGGCCCTGTGGGATTACTTCCAGAAATAATCAGTACTTGATTTCAATACTACTGTATATTCTTTGGGGGGGGGGGGGGGGAAAACTGGATTTTTGTATTTACGGTAAAGTCTTTTTCTTGGGGTTCATTAGGTTACAATGCTGCTTACAGCAAGATTTGGGACCTGGAATAGTATACAGAAAAATACTGTGCTGCCCTATAGGTAAGCCGCCAACACTGCAAAAAGACAAATGGCAAAAAAACTTGAAAACAAAAAAGTGTAACACTAATTAAGTTATGGATGTACAAGAGCTTTGTGCAAAGTAGCAGCAACAGTGGGGTTCATCCGATGCGTTTCATCCCAAGGACATCATCTGGGGTGATGGTTTCGTCACAGATGATGTCCTTGGGACAAAACGTATCAGGGGGACCCCACTGTTGCCACTACTTTGCACAAAGCGCTTGTACATCCATCTAAATGTAAGTGTTCTTGCTACATTACATTTTCAACATTAAACACAGAGTTATGCTATGTGAATGTTTTTTTCTTCCCAATCTATGGTACACACCCTTCCATACACATTCAAAAAACAGTGACCAGATTTAACCCCACCACTCTTAGCATTCCTCGGTTTTAAGGAAAAACAATACTAAGAGTTATGCCGCATACACACCATCACTTTATGTGATGAAAAAAAACGACACTTTCTGTGAAGTAAAAAATGACGTTTTTGAAACTTCAATTTTCAAAGACGAAGTTGCCTACACACCATCGTTTTCTCACAATGTTCTTGCAAAGTGAGGTTACGTTCCACCACGTTTTACCATTGAAGCTCCCTTCATAAGTAGCTTCTGGGCATGCGTGGATGAAAAAACGTCTTACAAAACGACGTTTTTTGCTACACACGGTCAATTTCTGTGAAGTAAAAAGTGCACTTTTGAAAAACGACACATAAAATTGAAGCATGCTTCAATTTTTTTTGGTCGTTTTTTACAAGACATAAAACAATGTTTTCCCCCACACACAGTCAATTAAAGTGACGTTTTTAAAAACGTCATTTTTTTTCATCACATAAAGTGATGGTGTGTACGCGGCATAAGGCTAGAGACACAGTGGAGGTCTGATGTTGACGAGCCCAAGAAGCCCAAACCTAGCAGAGTGCGCCATGACAGAAAAAAATGGAACCCGATCCTTAAAAACTATAAGCTTGGGTGACAATCACTCTAAGCCCTGTAAAGGGCAGGCACAAGAAGCTGCCCCCCCAATACAAAGGCCATCAGAAATTACATCAGTGGCTGTGAGATGGATATGCACAGCACACACTACATCCAGACAATGAAAGGTGATTTCTTTCTGATGCACTGGAGCCATACAGAGGAACTGGAAAACAATGCCCTAGTTGAGGTGAAAGGTCAAAACCACCTTAGTGACTCTTAGAGGCCAAAGGTAATAGTGACAACAAAAGGAATCTTGTGAGTAAGAGTGGAAAGGGGAATATTGCCAGATGGGTTCACAAAGTACAGAAGTTTCTGAAGTGATCAGAGAACCAAATTCAGATCCCATTGGTAAATGAACAGTGGGAGCTGCATGAGACACTACAGGCAGCATTAAAGCCGTTGGTGAACAGTGCAGCAGGATTTCCCCTATATGTCTGAGAGCAGACATGTTGCACTACACAGGAGGACAACACGCAAGGTGCAAGGCCAAGCCCTGAATACTTAAACCAGCTGCAATCAAAAGGATCCCTGCATCACTTGCAGGTGGGAATGGGTTACCTCATGCTAAATGATGGGAAGAAGAGCATGAGGTGTGTATGAATGATTCCACATCAAAGAGATGACATCAGTATTGAATCCTTTAGTGTTAGCCATGTTTGCAATATATCAACTGAAGAATAGGGACATTAATGGCCCTCAAAAGTCCAATTCATAAGGTAGCTCCTGGTTCTCCATGTGTCCATGCTCAGTCACAAAAGGAGATCTCAGTGACTGGGTTACAACAAGACTGTGCCATGGTTCTGGACCCAGAAAGCACTCCATGGTTAACACAGTACACTCAGATCTGAAAAGCGCCACAATTGGGCCATAATCATGGGAAATGTCGTTTCAAAACATCTGGGGTGCAAAGGTTCGCCATCACTGGACTAGCGAGACCCTTTCAAGCTGACCCCGCAATTGTCCATTCCAGCTGGGTCCAGTTATAGCCTCCAAAATTATTGCTGAAGATATGCCAATCCACATAGCAGTGTAACAAGATTAGTTAGAACTCACAGTCATGACTAAAGCAAAAATAATAATAAATGGAGTTAAGTCTAGAGTGATTTCCCCCAGAAGGACACTAGCAAAAGTCTGAGGACTCATGAAGTGGGGTAAGATTATGGGAGGGACACCCAAAGGGCATGACCTCAAAAGCTTGCCGGTGACCAATCACCTGAAAGAAACATAAGTCACAAGGCCATAACGCAGGGTCTATAAATATTCAGCCAGCGTTCTGTAATGTACAATTAGGATATAGTCATCTTGATTGGAGAAAAGGAAATGGCTAGTTAAAAAATAAAAATATTGATAAGAAATATATTTACTTACATTTACATTTGTAAAAAAAAAAAAAAAATCCCTTAAGCCCATACTCCCTAGTCTAGAGATGGTGAACCTTGGCACCCCAACATGTTTTGGAACTACATTTCTTGTGATGCTCAACTACACTGCAGAGTGGATGAGCATCATGGGAAATGTAGTTCCAAAACATCTGGGGTGCCAAGGTTCACGGTTCAACATCACTGCCCTAGTCCTCCACACAACACTCGTCCTGATCAAGGGCAGATCTACCACCTCCAAAAACTACATCCTCCTGTACCATCTGTAGTCCAGCTTTTAAAAATCTAGTGCTGGTTTGCATACTATACAAAGCTCCATAGAATGAAGACAATAGCAGCAGTAAGGAAGCATTCTGGGGAATGAGGCCCCAAGTATCAGAGGAGGTAGGAAAGGACCTGTCGGGGGGGGGGGGGGGGGGGGGGGAATAGGCATTAGCACAGCTGCGTATATTGGGGGAAATTGGGGGATTTTTCTTTTTGAAAGAGACCTACTTATTTTCCCCATTAGGATTTTATTACACTCCATGTCTCTGTTGGAAAGATATCCCTGTGTCCTATCCCTGGGCAACTATAAACTGTATGCTGCAAGCATTTTAGCAAATATGTGCTTATCTGCTTCAGTTATATACCTATAAAAAGTGCATTTAGTTTAATCGTAGGATTAGTTTAAAGCCTGCATTCATTGTACCCCTGGCATGCCTTTAGATATACAAAATTCTGCAAGTATTTCACCACTGGTACAGTGCAGTGCAAAATAACAAAAAACAAACAAAAAGAATACATGCTGAGGATACCATGCAACAAGCTCTTTATTCAACTTTTTTGATTATCCAAATTCTTGAAAACATTAAAATGATCTTGCACTTGAAATCTACTCAGACATAGAAAAAAGCTTAGCAATTCTTATACTGCAGATCTTAAGAAACACAATGGGGTGCTATAATGTCTGTTGTTATAGTAACTGCAAGTCCTGTCTATTGAAGTGTTATGAATTAACCCCATAATAACCTAAGAGGTTACCGATAGCAGATGCTATGCTTTTTTCTCGTAAAATTTAAGCTGCAAGGCTTTTTTCAATCTAACAGAGAAATTAGGTTTTATCAATATTACATGTAATGCTTTTTTTTCTGTAATTTTTTCCAAGTACCATGAAAGCCATATTTTTTTATTTTACCTATATGCTTTGGAGCATTTCCTATAAAAAAAATTAAATATAAAAAAATAGAGTGTTGCTTCACAGTAAGTAATTTGGGGCGTAGGGAAAATAACAGGAGTTTAAAAAGCAGTATTTACGTTCAATGACCTTGGCTACCCACATAGCTACATTTTTAGAATAACTAGTAACTGTTGCTGAATAGCATCATTCTCTGAGCTTTGTAGCCAAATGCAAGGGTTATGGACCTCAAAAGAATTCACTTTGGCACAAAGAATATAAAGCAGAAAAAAAATAACAGACTGCAGCTGTTTGAATAACCACATTTTACTGCTCATACAAGGTCTCATTCTTTGCACACCTTGCATATGAGCATAAATAACAATATTCCAAAATAAGGTGTGAAAGTCTGACCCCTATAACAATTAAAGAGAGAGGAGAGTAAAAAGAAAGGAGCAGAAGGGTTCTCAAAATGGCCCATGCACAGCAGCACATATGCCCCTATGAATCTTCAGTTAAAGGGACACTAAAAACTTTAGTTAAAAAAAAAAAAAAATTTTTTTAAAGTATACATTTTAGGGCATAGATATAATGCGCTCAATCCCCCCTCCAAATTTTTTTTTTTTCCTGCTGTGATCAGACTTCCATGATCCATGATAGGGACGAAAGCCTAGTGTGCATACAGCATGAGCACAACTAAGGCACACTACTCATTCCAAATAGGGAGCCCAGGCAGTTCAGATACTAGTTTGAACCCATCTGAGCTACTGTCAGGGTACTAGTCCCGTCTCTGATAGACTCCCGCGCATGCACGGTGGAACGGGGCTTCGGCGCATGCCTGGGTGCAATTTGCTCGTGCGCATTCGCGGTACAGCGGCGCACCGTGTGCGTGGACGCGCGCACGGGGCAGTCCTGGGGCCAATCAGAGGACTGACAGTCCTATTTAAACCAGCAACATCCCCTGAACAGGTTGCTGGTTTGTCATCAGCTTTAGTGTGTGTACCTGTTGCCATATCTTCCCGTTTTGACCCGGACTTCCTGACGACTCTCCTCTCACCCGGAACCTCTGACCTTTTGGCTAGCGTACCTTGGATTGCTGCCGTCTCCTGCCCCTTGACCTTGGCTTGTACCTACGGACTTTCTCTGCCTTCTCCAGCCCTTGACCCACGGCCTGTGACCCGGACTTGCCTTTGTCTCCTGCTTGATTCTCCTGGACTTCCTGCCAGTTCCTGCCTGACCTCCAGTATTGTTCCAGTCGTCCACGTCTGCTCTGCTACCGTCAGTTGCACCAAGTCTACCTACCTGCTTCCGGCACCGGTGCCTCCTTGTGCCTTCCCTCCTCTGTCTCAACTCCAGGGAGTGGACTGCGCAGGGTCGCAAAGGTGAGCCGTCCTCAGCATCTCGGCCTCGGTGAGTACAGGTTCCCGATAGCTACCCTGCCAGGTAGCTTGCACTATGGATCACCAATCATGAGTGGCTAAAGCATTCCCTGGCCCTTAGTCAAACATATGTGCACACCTTGTATACACGCAGTTGTGGGACAGGTAATACCCAAGTATAAGCAGCAGTATGGAGGTTGCCTGTCATTTAAAGCAGAACTCCAGGAAAAACTTCTTTACTTTTAATCCTGTTTCCATACCTTCCTGAAGTATGTAGTCCATTTGTGAGTTGGCTCTGTAGTTTCAGATATAGCAGATGTATTTTTAAATTACAAGGTTACTTCTCTCTTTCTCTCCCGTTTTGTAAGACTGGTGGCCGCTTTGCCTTGTATTTCACCAGCCTTGTCACAACCCCATTGTACAACGAGCAGGAAGCGATACAATCCCTGCTCGCTGTATTGGGAAGACCAGTGAGGCAGAGACTAGCGGTCTGATCTGCCCACAGAGGCAGTGTCTTTAGAAAGCATAAAGGCTAGGAGTCTCGACCCCTTCTCCCATCCAATAGTAGCAGAATGGTCTGGGGCAGCTTCCGGCTGCCCCAGACCGCCGACTTATTCCTGGATGCAATAGGAAAAAAAGTGCTTGGGCATGCGACCCTGTGGTAAAAACAAGTTCCATTCACAAAAGTCCACTTGTGACAAGCACATCATCCACGGCCTGTGTATTTCGCCGCTGCTGAGCTCCTCTGTATGCTGCCTATGCTAGGAGAGTGTGTGTTTGGCAAGAGTAGCTGCAACTGGAGCCCAAAGTGTCATCTCTACAGTAGCATACAGAGGAGCTCAGTAGTGGCGATTTACACAGACAGTGGATGATGAGTACAACGTCTAATTATTTTACCACAGGGTCGCATGCCCAGGCACTTTTTTTTCCTATTTGCTTGCAGCCAGGATAAGACATGAGTCGCCCGTGTTCCAAAACCTGAACAGTTGGAGGAGGAAAACAGGTTTAATTTATCCAATTCGAGCAAGAATTATGTCTGAGGCTGGTGAATGTGGGGGTGTAATTTGCTGCACAAGTGGGCAAGTACACAGGCAAATGTTACCTACCCACATTCACTACAATTCCCTTTGCATGATGGGAATTGTAGTCTCTAATGAGTTTAGAGTGAGTGGAGGAAGCGACGTCTCCCTGCATTTTACAGTTCCTCCTTGGCAGAATAGATGCTGTATTTCTTTGAATTACAGAGAGGACTACCTGAAAATGAATTTAGGCTCTTCTCTTCAATGGTAAGGAATATCAAAAATGTATTACCTGTTTAGTATTTTGTGTAGGTTTTTTTTAGGCTTTATTTTTTCTAATCTCATCTGTTGATCCAGTCAGTACGTCTGTTTTTCAAAACAAAGCTTTCCTCCAGATGTATCAGTTTACAGGGATGGCACAAACCATTAAACATTGACAGGGGTGCCTGTTATTCATGCAAAACCGTCATCTTAAAAAGGAAGTAAAATGGTTTGCTGTAAAGTATTATAAAGTGTGAGTTTGAGTTTGGCTTCAATGTGTTAGTGTATTTAACATTACTGTCCCCCACACTGACAATGCTGCTGTCTGCTACACACTCTTTCTTTACAAATGTAGGAGCCAGCTAGAAAAAGTTAGAAGGCAGTTTGCGTGCGGTGATATGCATCACAAGCAACATTTTCATTCGTAGGTGCCCCAATCCGCGCGTTTACGTTTGTACAGGAGTATATGTGGGGGTGGCCCAAATTTTTTACAATTACATTTTTTATTTTTTTCCCCCATCACCCAGGGAAACTGTCAAAAGGGACCCGGAAGCGGCATAATACACGTCACCTCCAGGTCAGGAACAAGATGGGGAGGAGAGCGGACATGTGTCACTTTACCTGCGTGTCTGGAAGCAATCGGGCAGCAATGGACATGCCAAAATACTTCCACCTGACAAGTGAGCTCTGCTCAAAAACTACCTGCCTGGCAACCAGAACTGCATGTCCGGGCATCAGGTGATACAAATTGTGCATCCCTGCAACAGTGAAGGAGCTGACAAAAGCTCAGGCACCATGACGCAAATTCTAGTGGCCAAGGCAACTTGGCACCTGGTATTTTGTTGAGGGGAGTGTGTGTGTACGTACACACACACACACACACACACACACACACACACACACACACACACTTGCTCTATATATAAAATTTGAGACACAATCATGCAGGAGCCTAACCTTTTTCTTTTTATCCTATTAGTAGCTAAATTTAGATAGATCTTTTGGCTGTGTTCCTTTTTTTAATATACAGTATGTTGAATATTTGTTATATTTTCTGATATCCAATAGTTTTTTTAAGATGAAAACGCAACACATAAATCATCTGCACCCCCCTTTTTTTTTTTTTTTTTTTTTTTGGGTGGTATTTGGGGTGCATGCGCATGTGTATTAATGTTCTATGGGGTGCATGTATATGTGCAATAGCGTCTTCTTATTCTGCACTTTTACAGAAATCCTGGAATTGGCAGAGAGGGGTGGCACACAATGAGGTAAGGTATTGGCAGCAGCATTCTCAATAGCCTGAAGAGAAGATATCTTACATAGAGGTATGCCTAGGAGAAGGGAGTTGTGATAATCAAGGTGAGCGATAACAAGGGAATGAATGAATAGCTTGGTGGTTTCATTAGTTACGGTGTTGTACTGTGACTTCTGTGAAAAAATACTACCTATAAGTTATGAGTTTAAAACATATGTACATGGAGTCAAATAATTTACAGCTGTGCAACAAGTTTGAAACTGCTGCAGTGCCTTATTAGGCTAGGTTCACATTTGTGTGGGTTGGGAATGCTCGCAAAATCCTATGTGTTCCCGGTCAGTAGGCAAAATGCGTTGCTCTTTAGCAGACCGGTGAGGGTGCCATTAAGGAATCATGGCATCCCTGTGCATTGGCAAATGTGGCGTGTTCTTGTGTGCGCCAAATCACTGGGTGTTGTAGCACTATGCGACTCGGTCCAGCACGATTTTAAGAGAGAGTGTAGGGGACTTCTCAAATGCATGGGCTGCTGTACCTACAACATGTGCGTATGAGGCAATTTAGCATTGTACATTGTAAATGGAAGGAAGAATCGCCCTTACATCAGTAGTCCGTGCAAAAAATGTCCCCAACATTGGTGTTAATAAAGCAGAACTATAGTAATTGGTTTAATCTGTCCATCTATTAAATCTTCTGCCCTTGTTGTTTTAACTTTGGATAGTAAAACATTTTTTTCTGCCAGTAAATACCATATAGAGCCCACTTCCTGTTTCTTGTCTGGAAAAATGCCTAGGCGTATGACATCATGCACAGCTCTCACTCTCCTGAGAGTTTGCCAGGAAGGGGGGGGGGGGGGTGAGTCATAAGAGGGCCAATGAGAGCTGGAGGTGTGTGTGGGGGTGGGGGTGAGTGTGTGTGTGTGTGTGTGAATATCCAGGAAGTGAACAGGCAGCTGCTTCAGTTGCCCCAAGTTAAAATTATTGCAGCCAGACTCAGTGGAGGGAGATTTCTGCAGCATATCACAGTATATGTAAAATAATATGCAACGTGGTTGGAGGGAAGCTTCAGAATGGTAAATATGTTTTTATTACAAATTATGTGAGCCGACTGCATCTCCTCTTTAAGAGGAATTACTTCCTGATTTTCATTAGTGGTAATAAATTCCTGTTCCAATTCCTGAGTCCTAACCTTATTCTTCAATGGGAAACCCTAACCCTCCCCCCCCCCCCAAAAAAAAAAAAAAACATTGGTGTCAATGGTCATCTATCTTACTTACAATTGATGTGGGTACCACAAATAGGCAGGCACCTTCAGAAAACAGATCAATCCACCTGAACAGGTCATGCCAACTAGCCAACTATAAGGATCACTCATGGACACAATTTCTCATGGAACCTAGGATCCAGAATGAAGATGAAAAGAGCTGGTCTTTCTTGATGTGATAGATGTATGAGAATGTATGAAAATTATTTATTGCTTTGTAAACTGACATACAGAAGTAGATACAAACCAACAGAAAAAGTTTTGCACTGATTTTGTAGACTACAGCAGGAAATATATGCTCATGTGCATTTCTAAATTAGACAGGATACACTTTTTTCCCCTAAAGCCTATTTGGGAAAAGATCCTTGCTGCAGAAGAGAGAAGAAACAGTGAGAAATTTATAACAGGATGTGCTTCCTATTACTGTCCTAAGGATCAGTGCCCTGTGGAGTAATCATTGTAGGAGCAGGCATTTCAATCTTCTATCTATCCACAAGAGCAGCAGGAAATGTGAATCTGTTTGACAGCACAGATTTGCAAGTAAGCCTGGGCTATTTATATAGCACTGAGAGGAAGTGGTCTAAACTATGGACATTGGACACAGTAGCATATGATATTTGGAAGTGGAAAAACAAACTGATACAGCTGCTTCCGTTGTCAGACAAAA
This sequence comes from Rana temporaria, assembly GCF_905171775.1. Lineage (NCBI taxonomy): Eukaryota > Metazoa > Chordata > Amphibia > Anura > Ranidae > Rana > Rana temporaria. Next base: position 118,624,012 of record NC_053494.1, read on the forward strand.
TGTAATCATACACTGCTTCCACAATAAGAAATGGATTTACCATTTACAGTATTTTGTCTAGCAATGAATTACATAACCCAAAAAATAAAATAAAAAATAAAAAAGTAAAAAAAAGAAAATGCAAGAGGGTGGGGGAAATCAAACTGAAAAAATGGAAATTTAAATACGCTGGCTAAGACCGAGCTCTGCATTTTTCTTAAAGTGAGGACTCTGACCTTAGCATCTGTTCTGCATTACTCTGGAGGCTTCCAGTAACTCATTAATCTACTCCATAACAAACATGAAGTTGGCTTAAGAGTTAAGGTTTCGGTACCCTAAATATTTGAGTTTATTATTGAATCATTTGGAATCCTGGATAGAAAAATATTCTAGGATAATAATATTGGACTCAATGTGCATCTGCTCCACTTGCATTTGCATAAACAGTTTTAAATTTTTTGGGGAAGTCCTCTGCTCACTCGGAAATACTCTTTATAGTGACATGGAGGGGTCCCCAACTTAATACCCCTAGAACAGAACAGAGTGACCACAGTCCTGCAGTTGTCAGAGACTTTCTTTTTTTCCCCTGGAGGAACCCTCAAAATAATTCTTAGGTCTCTGGGTCAGCTCTGAGAAAAGGGGCTTGTCCCCCAAAACATGCCAATGTAATTGCGGTTGGAGAGCCGATATCACTTGGGCTGGAGTCGTTTTCTGATCTGCTCGTAACGTCTCGTGTTTGTGAGTAGGTTTTGGTCACTTTTTATTCAATAAAATTTGGTGGTGGTAATACGCTAGGTGCTTGTGCCCTCCTATGTCTTTTCGCAAACCCCGCAAAATACCATTATATTGAATAAATATGCAAGTAAGCTTATCGTAAAGCTGTTAACATTTTAAATAGAAGAATATGACATGCCTAGAATATTTGACCCCCAGAGGGGATTTTTTTTCAGCACTCTCTTGCTCTACTAGTCAATAAGAATCATGAAAATAATAAATGCAAGTGGGGAAACACACTCTAAAAAAATTGTAGTGTCCCTGAATACATTTTTGGTTAGTGGATAAATGGCCCTTTTCATTTGTAATAAGTGGGGTAAAAAAATAAAACCTTGCCCTGGTGAATAGTGTAGGAGGGACTCTTTACATTGTGTGTTAGGGGGAAATTGCCCTCTTACATTGGTAGTCACTGTATCTGGAAGATTTGTCAGTGTTCAGAAGGAATCCCAAACATTCTCTGGAGGAACCCCGGCTTGGAAAACCTGTGCAAGGTAGACTAAAGGTCGACCACAAAAAAAAAACAAAAAACAAAAAAACCATATGTAATCATTTTGCGCCAACGCTGAACCATACTAGATTTCACTAGAAGGTGGTGCTGCAAGTGAGATTTACTTTGAATTTAGGTTTTTGATTTTAATTTCCCATTCAAAACAACCTTTAGCTGCATAAGGGGGTCCATTTACATGACTACACAGTGTGGTCCCGATCAGATCTAGTTTTTCAAAAATAGTTAAGGTTTTCAAAAAGCTTTTCATAAGAAGTCATTTTTTGTAGTGGGTAATTTTTTGCAGACAATTGTTTAAAAGGGGATTTCCTCTCATTTCCTATTGTGTCTACAGGGCAGGAAGTGAAGGAAAATCTCCTCAACTGGCAACAAAAACCTGACAGAGGTTTCAATCATTCCCTCTGAACCCTCTTGTATTGAATTGTGTTGCAACTGTACTTTCTCACTCCATTATGTATAGTGTTGCACAAACTACTGTGCCTATATAAATCCTGCATAATAATAATATTATGTGCGAGTCCACACAAACGTAAATTAAATACACGTTAAGCAGAAAGCCTTGGGATAAAACTATTACTGCAGGTTTTTTACAGGGAAATCTCTAAGGGATAACTATCATTCCAAGAGCCAAGATTCCATCCCTGGGGCAAAGAAACATCTAATAGCCCATCAGAAGACACAGTAAACAGCACGTTTGTAAGAATCTTTACTGAGTGTAAATGAAGACACTGCATGAGATCATTTGTTACTGCTACCCCTTCCTGTTTATACAAGTAGCTGTACCACAAGCAGTTCTCATGGTTCACTAAACAACGTACTATTATTTTTTACTTCTGTCACACAGATGCAAAGTAGACCTAGAGCATATCTTCCTTGACAGTGAGGATTTTACACTATGTACACATTTGTGCAGTGGTGCTTTTGGGACAGACTGAATATGCCAGTATGTACTGACAGATAACACATAAGGACTATATGTATGAACGCATTCATCTTCTAACGAATACATTGTGCACAAAAATAGTTTTTTTGGTAACTTTGGAGCATACTATAGTGTGGAATTGTAATTTGCACACTTGTTCCAGGTTAATGACTATTATTTTAACCATCAACCAGGGGCGGACTGACAACTCATGGGGCCCCCCGGCAATAGGAGATTATGGGGCCCCCGGGTAATAGATTATGGGGCCACGCAATAATATATTATATATATATATATATATATATATATATATATATATATATATATACACACACACACACACACACACACATACACACACACACATATACATACACACACACACAGTATAGACACACTAAAAAAATACTGGAGAGGCGGAGCAGCTATAATCTTGTGATTTTTTTTTTTTTTAAACAGATTTTTACATACTGTCCCTGGTTTTATTGAGGCTTGCAACCCTGATGTTGCCCCCTAGGCAGTGCCGAGTGCCCAAATGGTCAGTCCACCCCTGCCATCAACCCACCTTAACAGTTGAGAATAGCTCTGTTTGACAGCCAGTGAATTTGTATGCAAAAGGCAGTAATCGCAGCCTCCAGCCCTCCTTGTTTAGATTCCCTAAAAAAGGAGGGTGAAGAAGGGAAAATATTGCCCTCAAAGTTGTGACCCGACTTGCAAGACAGAATATTCCTTCCGAAAATGGCAAGCTAGCAGCATCTGTGGCTACCGACAGACATGTGACATTTGCCAGGTCTGGCCGAAGGTAACCAAACTGAACATTACTTGGCTATACTATAGTTATCTTTAGATTGTAGCCAAAGGGAAAAAAAAAACTATTTGTTAGTACCCTGCTACTCTGCCATGCAGAAGATTAAAAAATATATTTTACCTTATGGAGCAGAGAAGTAAAATTTAAGATGACCTGTCTCCTAAAGACATGCGTAAATCTGCAGCCTTATTTCAAATCCTAAAAGCTACATCCACACAAAGAGTTACTAAAGACAAAAACCCCTAAAACCCGGATTTTATTCCACAACCACAGCAAGAATCTTTTTTAGCTAAACATAATAATCTGGAGCATATTCTCCAAGTGTCGGTGAACATATGATTAGAGGGAAAGCGCTGACTCAGAGATGTAGCAATGTCAGACTGGTACATAAACCTATAATTACATCAATCTCACCAAGCAAGTATTTCTCTAGTTTTTAAAATCTGTACCAACGGAAGCAGACTAGCTTTACATATAGCTATACAACCTCAGAATTATACAGGTCTTACATCAGTGCAGAAAATACCAATTACCCACATACAAATAATAATGAAAAATATTCTATATGCGATTAAGGTTTTTACATGAAAACCGCTTATAAAAATCGACCTTAGAAAAACGTTTAATATGGGTGAATTGTTAACAGTTTAAACTGCAGGGAGATGCTCTGCTATGGGAATATTACTGCCTTTCTTTAGGTATATACTATCCTGCCTTCCTCAGGCTCCCCCATGTCAAGGCTCCAAGAAATACCCGATACTTCAGGGTATGGGTAACACAATGTTATACCCAGGGCAGCCGCTACCGCTAGGAAAACTAGGCAGCTGCCTAGGGCGCACTGCCACCGAGCGCACAGCCACAGCTGCTGGTTTCCCTACTAGCCTGGCTAGGGAACATGAGGGGCTGAAGACTGCCACCTTAAGTGGGGCTGGGGCGCCAACTCTCTGCTGGCCAATCCAAAGAAAGCAGCAGCTGCAGCGGATGCCTGGCATGGGGGCGGTGGAGGTCAGCAGCAGCTTTGCATGTGAGGAGAGCCACACTGAGCTGACTCCTGAGAGTCCAAGGATAGTTGGGTGGGTGGAGAAGGAGGAGGTGGTGGGCACCATGTCCAATCCCTGGCACACAGCTCTCCCTCACTTGCCGAGTGCACATCTTCTCCGACCAAGTGACAGCCGCCTCCTGGAAACGCTGCTCTGGCTAATCACTTCTGGGGCAAGCTGGCCGCCAGGCTGAGGTGGTGCTAGGTAACTGGAGCAGTTAGTGGCGTAGCAGCATGTGCTCCCCTATCTCTGGAGACATCACAGTGGAGGAGAACCCCACCCTTGCTTCACATGGGTAATGTCATGTGCGTCCACTTGCTGGAGAACTACGAGTGCCAGCGTGTCCAAATATCCTCTGAATCCCCTCTGAATGTGTCATGTTCAATGTACGCTGGGTTTGCATGTTGCAGATAGTATCACTATTATTGGTAGTGAATTATATAGTGGATATATACTGTATGTCATAATGGACACAGGGACTCACTCCCAGGACATGATAACCCTACTTGTTGTCGCATTTAAAAAAAAAAAAAATTGAGGAAGGGGGGGGGGGGGGGGGGGAGTGCAAGTAGCTGGTCTTGCCTGGGGTGCAATATTTTTTAAAAGGTACATTTTATTTATTTTCAGTACACAATATACAACAAAAACAAACACATACATAGAGCGAACTTCGCCCATTTCATTACAAAGAACTGTTAGCTGGTAAACATTTCAGATATGCCCTGGGGTGCAATATAGACTAGCACTGGCCCTACCCCATTTTACACAATACAGATAAGCACTATGCTCAAGCACAATCACCTCAGTGCAAACACAGCCTACATTTTGACTTTCCCAGATGATTAAAACTTTGTGGCAATTTATAGGGGCTTTTGCAGCAGTTTGAGGTGCCATGGGGGCACTTAAAAGCTCATCAGGATTTTTTTTTTTTTAACGTTACATTGGGTCGAGCTTTGGTTAACTTCAACTATTCATATCTCGCATGCGGAGGGCCGCTGGAAATGCACAAATTCAATGTAGTAGCCTGTGCTACATACAGTCAGCGTTTGCCTCTTCTAGGTGCCACTCAAGAAACTTGCAAAGTTCAGCATTTAGAAAAGTGTCAAAATTGCATTCTCAGGAATTTGTCAATGCAAACACCAGCATTTACTTAAACGTGTCCATGTACAGCCATTTATTTGTATGTCAGACTGCACATGGCAGAGGATCCTTGAACAAAGTAAAGCACCAGGAAATCAAGCTAGGTATATACAAATGTCTGTTAAAGTGGTTGTAAACCTCAGATATGAAACATACCTTTATACTAGGGTTGTCCCGATACCAATACTAGTATAGGGACAGATACCATTCATTTCCCTGAGTACTTGTACTAGGGTTGTCCGGATACCGATACTAGTATCGGTACAGTTACCATTCATTTCCCTGAGTACTTGTACTCGGGGAAAATGCTCCGATACTTTACAGATACCGGACTTTCCCTGTATCCTCCTCCAGTTCCCCCATCCTTTCTGCTCTCTCCCTCCATGATCCTGTGTCCCCCCCCCCCCCCTCTGTGCCGCTACCGTTCTGCTCTCCCCCTCCGTGCCGCTGCTGTCCTCCGTTCTGCTCTCCCCCTCCATGCTCCTGTGTCCCCCCTCAGTGCCGCTGCCGTTCTGCTCTCCCACTCCAAGCTCCGTGTCCCCCCTCCGTGCCGCTGCCAGAGGGGGGACTCTGTCCATTCATATGACTGAGCATCGTAAACTGTTTACAATGCTTCAGTTTATGAAAGGATAGGAGTCTCTGTCTCCTGTCAATTCATTTCCAGTGCAGCTGAGAAAGGGACTGGGGATTCTGTGTCCTTAGTCCCTTTCTCTGTCTCAAAGGTGAGATGTCAGGGGTCCCCCGATATCTCACTAAAGCCCCCCAACAGGGCTAAGAAAAAAAAAAAGGGCAATTAATAATTGTAAAAAATACATATTAGGGCCGAAACAACTGATCGATTATGAAATTAATCTATTACCATTTTCATAATCGATTAATCAGCGAGTAACATAATAGGGTTAAAAAAAAAAAAATTGCCCTTTATAGTACAAAAAGGCAAATCACTACTGTAAATATTACTTTCACTGTCACACAGTAAAAAAAATGAACCACTTACAGTAGCGATTATTTGCTCTTTTTGTTTTTTTTAACCCCATTATGTTACTTAACATCTCAGGCCTGGGTCACACCTCTGTTTTTTGGTGCTTTTTGCAGAAACACACTACAGTTACATTTACGTGTTTTCCTATGGGACACGTTCACATCCATGATTTTTTTTCCAGCTGCTGCGTATTTGGAAAGGGCAAGGACTTTTTAAACGCAAAACGGTGACATTTTATTAATTTTTTTTGGTTCAATATACTTCAATGCAGAAAAGCATGTGATGTGTTTTTGCGGCAATTTGTGTTTTGTAATCTGCCCAACAACAAATTGGCCAAAAAAATATAAAAAAAAATGCTAATTTTGTTATTTAAGGCCATTATCCGATTAATCGAAACAATAATCTGTCAACTAATCGATTATGAAAATTGCAGCCCTAATACATATTAAAATAAAAAAACAAACACACATCCATTCCCCCCCCCCTCCAAGAAAGCATTGTAAAAAAAAAAAAAATACTGACACATGACAAAAAAAAAAAAAAGAAGTATCGGTAATCGGTATCGTCGAGTACTTGAAAAAAAAGTATTGGTACTTGTACTCGGTCTTAAAAAAGTAGTATCGGGACAACCCTACTTTATACTATAGCGTGTACTTCTCTCAATCTAGATAACCAAGTGTGATTTCTATCTGCTGCCCTGTTCCTCTGCTATAAGCTTGAATCTCTTCTGACAGGTTTTCTCTGACACCAAGAAACATAAATGGTGACAGGGAGAGACCACCAGCTGATTGACAGCCTTAATTCTGTTCCTGTGTGAAGGGGGTGTGTCCCTTCCCTCCAATCAGCACTCAGAGCTCCCCTCACAGAGGCATACCATAGAAGTTACTGTTTCTGGAATATAGGTGGCCATTTTAATTGTGCATAGTTTTTGCTCAGCTCAGATTGGCACATAAACTATCAAACTTTGCTTATGTTATCACACTTCAAAATTTCACTGTTCTAGGAAACTGGTAAAAAAATAAAAATAAATTACAGAGCAATAAACACAGGGCTGGAAGAAGGTAAAGGGATCACGTGCGTACCTATATATCAAATGCTTCGCCTTGCACTAACTCAGGTTGTTAAAGAATCTACTGTGCCACTCCTTATAGGGCTGTGTAATGTTTTGCAGCACATTCATAAGTACAGTGTTATATAAACATTGTGTCCAGTAATTCTTAACTAGTCATTGTATACATATACTTCATCCCAAAGCAATCTCGGCATGGGGTGGGGGATCTACTAAAGACATGCAGTGTTGGTTTCACGGGACCCTTGTAAAATAAAAAAAAAATAAAAAAAAAAAACTTACAAGAATACCAGCAGTGTTAAAATCAAATTCCTTGGGTAGATATTGTGGTGTTAAGCAACATAAATCTGCCCATTTGCTCAGCCCTCCAGAAAGGTATTTTACTTTGACGGTCATCAAGATAGTCAATAAAAACACAAAGAAAAGACTGACCTAAAGCAATGTATGAGAAGACAGTGACTTGAAAACACAAAAGAACAAAGCTAGGCTGGAGTGTTTGATTTGGTAAGAGATGTTCAGACAAGATTACAGGTTATAAAGTGGACAGGAGCTCTATGGCACAAAGTGAGAAGCGGGAAACGCTGGAATTAACCCTAGATGTGCTAGTATAGCAAAAGGCCTTCTTGTTTCCTTTTTACTAAAAAGCTTACAAGTGATTCAGATACAGTCCAGTTTAATTAAATTATTTTGCATTTACAAAATTTACCGGGATTAAGGTTTACTTTTTTAATCGTGGTAATCAACTTTGTACATAGCATTCTTGCTGAAACTGCTTTTGCCTTCATAATCTGGAGTAGTCCTGAAAAGGAGTCTGAGAACTGAAAAGCCAGCATATGTTGTAGGCCAAACTCTGCCCTCCTCGCTGAGCCCACAGCAGCCCTTTTGTAGAACAGTCACAGGTGCACTTTAAATTCTCATAACAAAGCCAGTGAAGAAGCAGTGGCAATATTTTTATGACGTCAGACAAAGAAGTGTGTATCAGCAACTGGTAAGGAATGCGAGTAAAGCAGTGTTTGGCTTTAGTTCGCGATTTCAACACTTCCTTACCAAAAAAAGGAAAAAGAAAGCAGTTTTGCATTTAGCAATATGTGATTGAAAATAGTTATATAAAAACTGCAGCAATGAACAAAATGAAAAGGTGCTACCTGATTTGTTCTGGGTGTCTGTCAGCAGTGAAACTGTTAACAGAAGAGTCTTACAGCAATGCAAGCATAAGTGAAATACAGCCAAAGGCAATGATAAATGTAAAAACACAAAATTACACAGCCCTAGGGCAGTGAATGAGAGATAGCAGCTATACTGGGAGAGCAGCATTCTCTACCTGTCCTCACATGTTCTTTCATGTACACAGCTAACTGCTGCTACAAACTGATTGTTCTATTGTGACTGACTTTTTAATTATCCATTATGACGAGAAAATATTTAGTTTGACCCCAAATAATGCGATCACAAAAATTACCCTCTCCGCTTCTCTAGAAGGGAAATAAAAAAAAAAAATCACAAACAACATTTACAAACTATAGTAAATTGGTCATTACTCCATTTTACACTCAGAGTGGTTGTCTGGCAGGCAGATCCTTGTGCCCTAGATATGAGATTGGTCCATCGGCATGAGAAGATGCAGGCACTCTCTCCACAGAACTGAATAGAAATTGCACTGTGAATGTGCAGGCGCAGCGGCGAATACTATGACATCTGACAAACTTGTAGTGCAGAGGAAGCTACATAGCCAGGATTTCACTGAATCAGGGGCACATGGGTACAAGACTGACAGGGCGGGGGCCGAAGTAAACAAAATAAGTGTAAGGCTACATGTACCTACCCTGACCGCCACCACGAGAAACCAGAAAAAACAGAAACCAGAAAATGTGTTATTGCTGCATTTTGCGTTTTCCCATGGCCAGCGGTTAAAATGTTTCTATCCTGAACATGATTCTTCCATGCTCAGGAGAGGGAGGTTGAAGCTCACCTAACCAAAGAAGCTCCTAAACTCTGGTAAAAGCTTATATGTGCACATTGACACAGAGGCTTTTATGGATTTGAGTTTAGGAGCTTTGGCAAGAAAAAATAAAATGCCAAAAGCTTTTAAACTCAGGTTTAGGCGTTGCAAGTAAACATGAAGCCCAACAACGCTGCAGATTGAAAAAGGAAAGGTCGTTTTTAAACATTAAATTACAACATGGCTTGTGTTACAATTGTATATGCTGCAATATGTATATGCTATACAATTCTTTTATTTGCAATATTTTTTGCCACAAAGGTGCCGTTACCCTTTAACAGTAAATCGTGGCCTTAGAATTATTGCTCTCATTCCGAAGCTTGTGATGTATGTGTGTGGCATACTTAGGCATTTGGGTATGTACAGGGACATCAGGGGAGCGTTTACTTTTTCTTTTTTATATGGTTTTTATTTTGCAACCCCAAACCCTCCCAAAAAAAAAAAAAAGTCTACATAAAAACAGAATGCAATGATCTCCAAACCTCAAACTGTTTTATTTACAACAGAAAACAAAACATAAATTTTTTTTATAAGATAAAAATAAGATCCCCTCTTCTTTTAACACTATGGGAATTTAGGAGAACAGTTGCTGATGTTTTGGAAAATAAATGTTGTCCCATTCTTGCCCAATATAGGATTCAAACTTTTCAACAGCCCTGGGTCGTCTTTGTCGTAATTTTTTTTTTTCACCAAATGTTTTCAACTGGTGAAAGGCCAATTAAGCACCTGGACTCTTCTGTTACTAAGCCTTGCTGCTGTCATAGATGCAGTATGTGGTTTAGCATCGTCCTGCTGAAATATGCTGAAAATGATGTCGTCTGAATGGGAGCATTTGCTAGTCTAAACCCTGGACATCTTTCAGCACGGATTGTACCTTTCCAGATGCACAAATGCACTCCATACCATAAGATGTGCAGGCTTTTGAACTGAGCACTGATAACAAGCCGGAAGGTCCCTCACCTCGTTAGTCCAGAGAACCATGGGTTGGCAAAGAAAAAAAAATTCAAAGTCAAAATTTGTCTGACTACAAAACAGTTTTCCACATTGCAACAGACCGTTTTAAATGCTGCCACAACCGAGATATCCATCTTTTCAGTGAGCGGTTATGTAAACGATAACAGTGGTCTCCGCATCAGATTTGCTGCGAGATGACCGTTATCACCGGCAGGAGAGGGACCCCCCCGTCCCACTGCTCTCCCGCGCCCCCTGCCGCTTACCGGAGCCGTCGGCGGAGGCGATCGGGTCCCCTCTCCTGTTCGACAGGAATACGAGTGAGGGCAAGATGGCCCCCACCCGTCCCCATAGCATAGCAGGCCGAAGTGATGTCAACATTTTTTTAAAACGCCCCGTCCTGACGAGTTTGTGCGCAGAAGCGAACGAATACTTGGTGTTTTTTTTTCTTCGTCGAAGTTCCACACAGATAAACGGAATTTCCGTTCTCTAATTCCATCGGAAAAAGTCAGATAGGGCATACACACGTTCGGAAAATATCCGATAAAAAAATTCCGTCTGACTTTTTTTATCGGAAATTCCGATCGTGTGTACAAGGCATAAGATGTAGTTTTTATATCCAATCAGGTTATTGACCTGTTGAAAAATAATCTAATTAGGTTGCAAAATGTTCTTCCAGCTCTGCCACTTGCTTTGCCAGCGTTTTTGTTGGCCTGTCCTAACTTTGAGACGTGTTGCTGCTATCAGTCTTAAAATTACCTTTTTTTTTTTCTTTTTTTTTTTATTAATAAAATGATACACTTTCGTTTTAATATTTGATAGCTTTTCTACTTCCTATTGTGTATAAAATAGGTTTATGAGTTTTGCAAATCATTGCATTCTGGTTTATATCATGATTTTACACAGCATCCCAATTTGTTTGAATAAAGTATAATACAGCCCAGTTTCCAAACACTTTTTTTTCTATTTAACTTAAGAACTGCAGCAGTCTCATTGAGCTTCTTTTAACTCCTTGTATACCAGGACATTAACATTCCTTAGTAAACAAGCACGACTATAGCATGCCAACAGTGTGTCTTAAAAGAGCATATGTTGCATGAAAATCATGAGCATTTGAGCTACAAGGAAGCAGACCGATCTATTTTGTCTGAAGCATTGGGTACCTCTACACTTATATGTTATTGTTCACCTTGGACTTCATGTTGTCCACAGACAACATTGACAAGGGTGTGTGTGTGTGTGTGTGTGTGTTAGAACATACACACTTCCCTACAAGCTTCTAATGCAGTGGTTGTCAACTTATGAGCTCAAGGGGGCCTCAAATGCGGCCCCTTACATCACTAAAGGGCCTCACAAAGTTCACTATATGTAATTCTTGAAAGGAATGTTACAAACTGAAAACCTAATAGATGAAATGAGGGTCAGAGAGTGTGTGGACATGCAAAATTTTGGGCTGGAGATATTGCTGCAGAAGACAATATGAAACTGGGAACATGTTAGATGATGCGAGTAGCAATCAATGCAATTACCCTAATCAACATTCCCACTACAGACTGCTGAGGTCCGAGGACCTCACATCAGATACTAATGGGCCACAGGTTGGGTACCAGGGTTCTAAAGACTATAAACATTCTTCAATCTACTGGTTAGTCCTTAGTTAGTTAGGGAATACGTTTGGGGACAAACAGATTCCCTAAAAGCACACATTTAGGTTTCCCACACATGCAGGGCCGTCTTAATAGCATCATAGGCTCCTGGGCAAAGTAATGCTCTGGGGCCCCTACAATGGAGACAGCGCAGGTAAACAGACATCAAGTAGGTAGGAGGCAGACAAGCGGAGCTTCCCCTTTTGGGTGGAGCTCCTTATTACTACATGAACAATCATTCTGTACAGCAAAGAAACAGTGGGATAATACTACATACATAAAGTAACAAAGCTGTCCTGTACATACAATATATCTGCTAGAATAATGCCTACCCAGCACTCTGGCCCTCTACATCCCAAATATCCCCCCAGCACTCTGACCCCTCTATATTGCCAGATACCCCCCCAGCATTCTGACCCCTCTACATCCCAGAAATCCACCCAGCACTCTAACTCCTCTACACCCTAAATATTCCGCCCAGCACTGTAACCATATACCATAAGATATCCCTTGTATTGTGACCCCACTGATACCTCTAGCACTATAGCCACCCAAGCTACCCCAAGCATTGCTACCCCCTATACATGCCAGATCCCCCCCCCCCCCCCTCAGCATTGTTTTTCCCCCAATACACCCTTGATATGCCCCAGCACCCTTATTCCATCCATGTGCTAGCCCTTTTACCATTGGGGATACAGTGTAAACTTTTGGCTCTGTGCCCACCTCCGACAATGCACTCACCTATACCAATCAAGCAGGCAGAAGGAGGGGCAGATGGGAGAGCATCCCTCTGGGCATTTTAAGCCTTTCAGGGCAAACAGTGCTGGACAGCTGGGCTCTCCATGACACCATCCACAATGCTACTTCTGCAGATGGGCTCTCAGTTCTGGCAAATCAGCAGCTCCCAATCCAGCTCCTACTCCGCAGCCTTTACGTCCCAAGCATTCAAGCTGCATGGGGCGGGGGCAGAGCATCACTGGCACTCCGGCCCTGCCCCTCCCTGTTGGCTGTAAAATAAAAGGTATTGTTCTGCACAGCACGGCACACCGCTGCCAGCCTGCCTCCCCTGTGTATCCATCACTCTCTCAGTGCCATCATTGGGTCCCCAATTTCAGGGCTACGAAGGCTCAAGGACCAGCTGCTTTGGGGAAAGTGCAGGGCCCCCCATGCAGCTGGGGCCCCTGGGCAGTGCCCAGGTGTGCCCTCTCATTAAGACAGCCCTGCAAACATGTGGAAAGGCTTCCAATGACATCTGTGATTCACTTTTGAAATAGAGACTACTCCTCTTCTATACTACAATATCATATGCTATGTCACCCAATAGGATAAATAAGGACCTTTAGCAGAATCTACAGGTCAGATAGACTAAAGGGGCTTCTTGTTGTTTATAGCAATCTGGTCCTTCAATCCGGTCTTTCTGCATAAGAGAATAAAAGAACTGGATCAAATACTATGGGTGACAAACCAGTCTTGTCTGTAAAAAGCATTTTGATGCCATAACCAGAAACGCCACTACTTGGTTTATAACTGAAAAAAATGACTTTGGATGACTATAGTACTACAACCAAGAAATATGTAGGCAGGTATAAGCCCAGTTATTGTACACATTTCAGCAGATGTAGAAGCATTCCTTTCAAAAGACGCTACCCAAACCTATAAAGACCTCACTCACTGACATGTCAGCCCTACATTAAAAGTAAAAAAAATAGGCACAGCCTACTTTAACCATTGAGGGTAGGCACAACAGCAAGTATTTGTTTTTATTACATTACAGAGTCGCTCTGTGCATAAAACAGTCAGGTCAGTGATAAAAACATGTTTGGGGGGGGGAAGCAGCTTTGAGGATCTACAAGTTCCACATTGAGTCATTTTATTCCGCAGGAAAAAAAAAATCATGGAAATACACACAGACAATGTTTGATCAATTGGTCATAGCCGTTTCAGTCTCTTAAAGCCAGCAAAAAGGAGTTGATGGTGTATGCACTTTGAATACAACTTTTCACTCGCACCTCAGATTATTAATATTACTATTCTGCCCACGTCCCTAACCAGCACTCTGCCAAGAGTAATGTTTATTGCTGGATATTAATAGCACTTCTCTCTGGCTTCTGTGGCATATTGTGTAATTTCTGGTTGCAATTATAATCCAACTGTGGTTTCAGTGCAAGAATGGAAAATACCAAAATATACACAGGGTGTAAAATAATCAGACTTTTCCCAGATAATCCCAAGTGTAACAATTTAATACTAATCTATTCAATTTCCACAAGCGCTTTATAATATGCATGCTAGTCAACTGGGGAGGAGCTTTATAAAAGGGATCTTAGAAGCTCATATTATTCTTAGCTCTTCAAAATTTACAAAATTTTTGATTTTCTATTTTAATTTAGAGAACATTAAAAATACAACTTGTCCTAAAAGGAAAAAAAAATATGTAAAAAAAGGGAGATTTACAGAAACCATACTTGGATGAACAGCTACTTGAGAGAGGATCAAGTCCGACTCAAACCAGAGAATAAAAATGCCCCTCACTCCCCCACATCCTCAATTGTAAGTAAAGAACCTCCACAAATGTACACAAAGGGGATTTTTTTAGGTAAAAATGCAACAATTTTGAACACTGTCACTTTAAACCAAACACAACAACTGGGTGGGAATATGGATGCCACCCTGGCAGGTTCCTGTAAACACGGTAGGTGCAACCATAGTTTCCCAAATCATCTTCCAGGACAGCTACTTGAGAAAATAAAAAAATTAAACATACTTGGGGGGGGGGGGGGGAGTAATGGCTGCAACACCTTCCTTCCGAAGGACAAGTCCTGGCTGGGGATAAAATTTCCAAATGGAAGCGCGTCCCGAAAGCATGGCTACAGGACCCCACCACAGTCTTAAAGACTTCTCCCCACAAAGCACATGTCCTCCTTCGACCCTGAGGAGAAATCTCAAATTTTTGTCAGAAATAAAACATCTGCCAAACGTTTTTGCATAGTTTCACTATACGGCTATTCACCATTATGGCCAAGGAGAAGGGTAGTAATCCTCATTCTGAACATCCTCTTTTCTCGAGAATCCCACTCTCTGCCTTCAGACCATCAGGTAGAAAATAAGAATTCAGATGGAACACCAGTCCCTGTGATAATAAATTCTGACAATTCTGTAGAATCCAGGGAGAACAGACTGCCAGAGACTTCAGGAGTAGAGACCCAGCTCCTTTATTAACCCATTGGGCTACCATGGCTACCTTGGTCCTGGATGATCTTCCTGATCGCTAGGGATAGCAGATATCAGGAGAAAGTGTACCCCAACCTGACCCCCACCTAATTTAAGGGATTATATAACTCTACCTAGTTGCCTTTCACCTGTCTAAGATGTACATTGACCATGTACCATGATGGAAGTGCACATCCAACGCAAAAACCGAGAATGAAGGGGAGGGAGTGACGGGGAGGGAGTGACATTTTTTTTATCTCTTTCTGGTTTGTGTTTTCAGTTGAAGGCAGAGCCAATCATATCAAACAACTGTCCTGGAGGATCATTTGGAAAATTAAACTTTTTTTTTTTATTTTTATTTTAAATGCTTGTTTTTCCCATAAAAATTGTTTGTCTGCAAGTCAACTGATGGACAACTGCACGCATTGTCCATACAAAAAAGTCAACAGCAGGGAATGAGAAAAATATTTCTAACCTTAGTGAGTAGTCAAACCAATTTCTGTTTCAGCACTTAAAGCCTAACTCCATATTTACTTTAAATAGATTGTTTGGGCCAAGGTGACACTGCTTAGCCATTCACAGGAAACCTTGGGTTTTATCAATGAATAAAAGGCTTCCTCTGATTGGCTGAGGAAAAGATAATTTCACCCACCTGCCCCTCAAACTCAGGCAATCTGAGAAAGTTTGGTATTCACCAATAAAACGCAAGTCTTCCTGTGAGAGCTCAGCCTGACTAGATTTTGTTCCAGCAGTAGATGGGAAGTTCCCATATCATTGCCAGTGTTTCGTCAGATTAGGCGACACTTCAGAATGTGTAACGGAAGTGACGGTTTGTCGCCACCATCTTGCTACACCCCGCACTCCTCCACAGTAAGGATACACTGAGAAGGGGGCAAGCGGACATCTTGTTACACCCATCGAAGTTTTGCATTTTACACTGATTTATAACAGTAAACTGAGGTTATATAGTGAAGTACAGTCCTTAGAACTCCATGTGAATGTTTAGATGTTGAATTTTAAAAGCAGCCAACTTCTCACAGGTTTGCTAATCTGACAGAAGAGCAGGCTTGCCGCAGACTATAAAATTTCAAAATTTAAACAGTAAGACGGAGTCCTAGCTACTGTATTTCACTATATAAACTCCGTTTACTGTTAAAAAAACATGTAAAGTGCTAAACTCCAAAGGGTGCAACAAGATGTCCGTTTGCCCCTTCTCAGTGTATCCTTACTGTGGAGGAGTGCAGAGTGTAGCAAGATGGAGGCGATGAAACAAATCTTCCGCTTCACATTCTGACGGGTCACCTAATTTGATGAAACACTGTAATACAACAGTGTTTTATACTATATGTAGCCAACACTGCATACAGTTTATACAATGCTAACAGCTAGAGCATCTATTAGTAACAGAAATAGTTTGTTTGGGCCAGCTTGGCACAAAAATTATTTAACTGCTTGCCGCCCACCATGTACTGCGGGCGAGCAGCCACTTTAGGCACCCGTACCAGTATATCGCCACCTACTTCCGGGGTATTGGGCATGCGCATGCGTGCCTCCCACCCGGCTGCCGCTGTGATTGTATATAGCGGGAGTCTGACAGCAAGTCTTGACCAATGATTCATGGCCAGGACCTGCCGATTTGGCAAACACAAAGCTGTGTAGGAAGGGAACAAACTGCAAAAGCAGGAATCAGAAACTTAAGAGATCAGTTCGTAAAAGCAGCACATTGTACACACATATTTAACCACTTCCCATACAGTGTATAGTATTATCACTGATCACCATCACTGGTGATGTCAGTGGCAGTTAGTCAGTTCCCCCCAGTGTTCGTTAGAATTAGATTGACCGCCACAGTATCACAGTTCGGCTATAAAAGTCACTGATCACCCACCGCCATGAGTAGTATTACAAAAATAAATAAAAAAATCTGGATATAGAGAGAGAGATTATGCATGTATATATATATATATATATATATATATATATATATATATATATATATATATATATATATATATATATATATATATATATATAAATAAATAAATAGTACAGGACGCCATGGCTGGGTCCTGGAAGGACATTATATTTCCCCTCTGTTTGGACTGTGGTCCCTTTAAGGCAGGGATAAGCAATTAGCGGACCTCCAGATGTTGCCAAACTACAAGTCCCATGAGGCATAGCGAGACTGACAGCATCAAGCATGACACCCAGAGGCAGAGGCATGATGGGACTTGTAGTTTGGCAACAGCTGGAGGTCCGCTAATTGCTTATCCCCGCTTTAAGGGAACAGAAAGGGTTAACGCACCTGTCCAAGGATGTGGCTTAAAAGCAAGACAGGAAGTTGTAGGTGAGAGTGGAGGAGTGTAGTAGAGACTATGCATGGTGAATGGTGGACATGGAAAAGCTGTGAAAAGCTGTGAAAGCACTTGGCAGTGTCCTGTCTGGAAGCCTGCTACCTGAGAACTTACCTGCAAGGACTGTTTAACTGCGATAGCAGTTCTGAGCTCTACGAGTCGGTGAGACTGATTATTTATTTTGTTTTTTGCTGCTGTGAAGCCATTTGTGTTTAACCACTTGCTGACGGCCGTACGACTTTGTACGGCCTCATCGCGGCTCCCAATCTCTAACAGGCCGTCTTTTTACGGCCGCCCCTTTGCACGTTCCCCGCGCGCAGCGGGGAACTGCTGTGCTGGCCGTGTCCCTTGGACACAGCCAGTCACAGATCGCCGTGAACGGCCAATCGGAGCGGCCGTTTCCTAGGCGATCTGTGCGGCCAATGAGAGATGATCTCATATGTTTACATATGAGATCATCTCTCATTCCCGGCTCTCGCAGACAGCGGTGCTGTCAGGGGAGAGAGGAGACGGATCTGTGTCTCTTGTACATAGAGACACAGATCGGTCACCCCCCCAGTCACCCCCCTTCCCCCACAGTTAGAACACTAATTAGGGTACACATTTAACCCCTTCCTCACCCCCTAGTGTTAACCCCTTCCCTGCCAGTCACATTTATACAGTAATTAGTGCATATTTATAGCACTGATTGCAGTATAAATGTGAATGGCGCCAAAAATGTGTCAAAAGTGTCCGATGTGTCCGCCATAACGTCGCAATCCCAATAAAAATCGCAGATCGCCGCCATTACTAGTAAAAAATAAAAAAAAAAAAATAATAATTCTGTCCCTTATTTTGTAGGCGCTATAACTTTTGCGCAAACCAGTCGCTTATTGCGATTTTTTTTTTTTTACTAAAAATATGTAGAATACATATCGGCCTAGACTGAGGATAAAAAAAAAACGTAAAAAAAAAATTGAGCTATTTATTATAGCAACAAGTAAAAAATTTTTTTTTTTTTCAAAATTGTCGCTCTATTTTTGTTTATAGCGCAAAAAATAAAAACCGCAGAGGTGATCAAATACCACCAAAAGAAAGCTCTATTTGTGGGGAAAAAAGGACATTAATTTTGTTTGGGAGCCACGTCGCACGACCGCGCAATTGTCAGTTAAAGCGACGCAGTGCCGAATCGCAAAAAGTCCTCTGGTCAGGAAGGGGTTTAAGTGCCCAGTAAGGAAGTGGTTAATAAACCTCAGTTTTGATTTAAGCCTGTGTCCTGCGATCAAGCTGGTCCCCCGAACTTTGCAATATTATATATATATATATATATATATATACACACACACACACTATATATATACACACACACTATATATATATATATATATATATATATATATATATATATATATATATATACAGATTTTTTTTATTTTTGTAATACTACTCATGGCGGTGATCAGTGACTTTTATAGCCGGACTGTGATACTGTGGCGGTCAATCTAATGCTAACGAACACTGGGGGGAACTGACTAACTGCCACTGACACACACACACACACACACACACACACACACACACACACAGTGCCGGCCCAAGACATTGTGCTGCCTGGGACCAAGAATGAAATGCTGCCCCTCCCCCCCAGAAAAAAAATCATGCCAACCAAAAGGCCCCCACATTCATTATTTTATATCATGATAACTAAAGGGGACCCGTCATGGCTCTATACATGTATAAAGGAGTATAAAGAGGACCTGTCATTGCTCTATACATGTATAGGAGTATAAAGAGGACCTGTCATGGCTCTATACATGTATATAGAGGACCTGTCATTACTCTTTACATGTAAAGGAATATCAAGAGGACCTGTCATGGCTCTATAAATGTATATAGGACTATAAAGAGTACTTGACATGGCTCTATACATGTATAAAGGAGTATAACGAGGGCCTGTCATGGCTCTATAGATGTATAAAGAGAACCTGTCATGTCTCTATACATGTATAAAGAAGTATAAAGAGGACCTGTCATGTCTCTATACATGTATAAAGAAGTATAAAGAGGACCTGTCATGGCTCTATACATGTATATAGAGGACCTGTCGAGACTCTTTACATGTAAAGGAATATAAAGAGGACCTGCCATGGCTCTATAAATGTATAAAGGAGTATAACGAGGGCCTGTCATGGCTCTATAGTTGTATAAAGAGGGCCTGTCATGGCTCTATACATGCATATAGGCGTATAAAAGGACCTGCTATGGCTCTATACATGTATCCAGGAGTATAAAGGGACCTGTGAATTGCCGGCGGCCACAATGTCTTTTGCGCAAACTAATCAATGTACGCTAATTGTGTTTTTTTTTTGGTACCAAAAATATGTAGAAGAATACATATTGGTCTAAACTGAAGAAAATAGTTAATTTTTCTAAATTTTGGGGATATTTATTATAGCAAAAAGTTAAAAAATATATATATTTATAGCACAAAAATAAAAAAATGCAGAGGTGATCAAATATCACCAAAAGAAAGCTCTATATGTGGGAAAAAAATACATCAATTTTATTTGGGTAGTGGAGCTGGCGGGCATCAGTATGCTGCCCCCCCTAAAAGTGCTGCCTGGTACCCATGGTACCACCCGGTCCCATCATAGGGCCGGTCCTGCACACACCATAGTTTCACGCATACCAATAACCACTTATTGGGATTTTTTTCTAATCAAAAACATGTAGGATACATTTTGACTAAGATGCATGAAGATTTTTTTTTTTTTTTTTTTAATATTGGATATTTTTTTTTTAATAGCAGAACGTAAAACTTTTTTTTTTTAATTCTTCATATTGCAAAAAAAATAAAAACCCAGTGGTAAGCAAATACCACCAACATAAATCTTTATTTGTGTGAAAAAGATTATAAAATATTGTTTGGGTACAGTGTTGCATGACAGTGCAATTGCCAGTTTAAGTTGCGCAGTGCCAAATAGCAAAAAATGGCCTGGTCATGAAGGGGGTAAATCCCGGAGCTGAAGTGGTTAATGTGAAAGTAAACATGGAGTTAGGCTTTGAGGTCTAAATGCAAAGTTTACCTTTGTGTGATGTTGACTTCAAGCCCTTAGTGTCTTCTCATGGAAAGATAAACAGTGGACCTTTTGTTTTTTTCTTTGATTCTTTGGTAATTGCTCCCTATAGGTGATAAAACAAATACAACATTAGTACCCAGAATAATAATATTTAACTTTGTTTTCTGATAATGACTATTAAAAACTCTGCATTAAAGGAAAAAGCTTTTAGGAAAGAATTCTAATCCAGACACCAAGCACAGTGTGACTACTCCCAAAAATGTTTTGATGTAATGATTACTACTGCTAACAGCAAGTGTGGCCAAGCACAGCCCAATAATTGCAAGCTATGCAACAAATTAAAGCATCACTTATAACTACAGAGTGAAGACAGGACAGGCAGGGGTTAACAAGTTAGTAATTATGAACACTTTTGAGTGTCAGAAGCACCAATTATCATATAGGAGAGATTTTTCCACCAAATCAAAAAGGGGTCGATGAGCATCCCTTTTTCTACACAAAAAAATGAAAAAAACTTTGGACTTTGCTTGCTCTCTATGTCAGCTGTGGTAGAGTTATCAAGACTGACCTTTGCGGTGTGGTGGCGTGAGAAATTTGGTAAAACATTGACCTATGGCCAGGCAAATTTTTACTGTTTTCATGCAACACCACCGAATTTGGAACAGCTCAATGAATATAATTTTCTATTACCACAGTTCACTTTTACATACAATACAATAAAGAAGCAAACCATCCACTCCACACAGGGGCCTCTACTGACTGCATTATTAAAGAGGAAATAAACTTCCATCTTTGAACATTTCCTATAGGTCAGCCTATAATAAAGCTTACCTTTAGGAAACGTAAATATCTCCTAAATGTGCACCGTTTAGGAGATGTTTACTGTACATACAGCCAGTGGCATCACCGGCGAATGTGCTCTGAAGGAACGGCATACCCGTACCCGGCTCCTGCACGTATGCGCGTGAGTGACGCCATTGCAGCTCTGGCCTGAGCTGGAGTCCACGTACCTGGAAGCACGACGGGTGAGAATGGAAGCGGTCTCCAGCGATGCAATGTCATTCAGGTAAGTTTCACATAATGTGCTAGTATGCGATGCATACTAGCACATTATGCCTTTGCCTCGCAGGCCAGAAAAAAAAAAAAACGTCCAGCGGTTTTCATCCACCTTAATGGACCAATGGCACGTACACCCGACCGTTGTTCAGGACGAGAAAAATGCAATTTTTTTAATTGGTCGTGAAAAAAAAGGTTGTGTGTAGGCTCCAGAGCATTTTTGGCAACGAGAAAAGTGGCCATTAAAAATTTAGAACCTGCTTTATTTTTTATCGTCGTTTTTCACGTCCTCTTTCTCGTCGTGAAAAACGGTCGTGTGTAGGCTTTAACGACGGGGGGAAAAAACATGCATGCTCAGAAGCAAATTATGAGAAGGAAAATTTGAATATTCAGCTCAAAGGGTGGCGCCATTCGAATGGAACTTCCCCTTTATAGTGCCGTTGTACGTCACCGCGCTTTGCTCGAGCATTTTTTTTATCACGATCGTGTGTATGCAAGGCAGGCTTGAGAGGAATCACGTCGAGAAAAACGTAGTTTTTTTCCCCCATGACATGAATAACGGTCGTGCTCAGCATAATAAGTTACTGCATGTTTATGACCGATATGAGATTTACCACGAAAATACTTTACTAGATTTAACTAAAACAATTCATATCGAACACATCCTTTGCAACTTTTGGCACCTTCGCAATTTTTGTGTACAAACTTAAATGTGATATTAAATGGTTTATACTCTGAAATGTATTAAGGAACATTAAAATATAGTAACAAATGATTTAGAGGATGGTAATTAGCACCTTCCCACCCAGCCTATTGTAATACGACGGCTGAGCAGGAGACCTGTAATCCTGGGAGGACATCAAATGTCTTCCAAAGATCGCGTCATGGTTCGGACACTGGCATGATCTGTCACCCATCGTGTCCACATGTGATCGCTGTGGCTTTCATTCATGGTGTTCATTGTGTACTATAGTGATGATCTATGATTTGTCACAGTGATCACATGGTACAGACAAGGCAAATCACAGACCATCTGTACCATGCAAGTATCTGTCACCAATCATTCAGTAAACACTGAATGACTAGTTTTCTTTCAGAAAAAAATGGTTGCCAATAACTCAAAGCTAACAGCTTGCTATGTAGGCACTAAAAAGGGAGGAGGAGCAGAGAGAACTGGTGGGGGACCCCAGAAGAAGAAGAAGTAGTAGTTTGGGGTATGTACAACCTTTTTATTATTAAATATATATTTTTTATAAAATAGGGTTACACCAATACCACTCTTAAAACCAAGTACAAGATACGTTATTTTTTAAGCACTCGGCGATACCAATTACCAATACTTTTTTTTTTATGTCATGTACAGTGGCACACCTATCTTTTTTTTTTTTTTTTAAATAATTCCTCTTTGGAGGGGTGGACGGTGTCAGCATTGTTTTTTTAAACTTTGAAATATTTATTACAAAGTTTTTTTTTTTTTTATCATCAGCACTGTTTGGGGGGCTTTGAGACAGGGAAGGGGACTAGTCTAGTCTAGAGATTCCCCAGTTTCTTTCTCTGCACTGATGGTGAATGGACAGGAGACAGAGGCTCCTGTTCATTCATAAACAGACATCGTGAACACAGTTATGAATGGACAGAGTCAGTGAGGAAAAAGGAAAGAGTCGACAAATTATATATTTACTGGCTGTTTCCTCCGCTCTCCATCCCGACAGATCCAGGACATGGGGGGACCACAGGATGACAAAGAGCCTTAGAGGGCGAAGGGGGGCCCAGAAGTCACAGGTAGCACAGAGGGGAACCCGAAGGAGGACACAGGGAGCACAGAGAGGGACAAGTGATTGGTGCGGGGAGTTACAAGCACCAATCTCCTTGACAGCCGCAGAGGAGCAGCGGCTGTCAGAAAAGCTATACAGGGAGATCAGTTCTCCACCACACCGATCATCTCTAAGGCTTCCCAAGTATTGGGTCAAACATCGGAGCATTTGCACAAGTACAAGTGCCAATGCTTGTTATCGGCACTAAGGATGAGCTCCGGTGTGGTCGCATAGAACACGTGCAGAGCCCGCCAGGAAGTGTGCACGGCGCTGCGCTAATAACAGCCAGGGAGACATTTCACGATCCCTGCAGCCGAGCATCAGGACAATGTCTCCCTGGCTGTGATTAGCACAGCACCGTGCTCACTTTCTGGCGGGCTCTGCACGTGTTCTATGCGAACACGCCGGAGCTCATCCTTAATCGGCACCAGTACTAGTATCGATGCAACCCTATTTATAAAACTTTACAAATCACTTTAACATGTAGAGAACTGGTTAAATTTAGATGCTAAACAGGTGTGCAATTTTTTCAGAATCTACTCAACTGTACAATAAATAGCAAATGGATATTTTTAGATTCTTAAAGCGGGAGTTCACCCCAATTTTTTTTTTTTTTAACATTAGATTGAGGCTAATTTTACTAAGCAGAATCGGGTGCTTTTTTTTGAATCGGGTGCTTTTTTTTAAATCAATGCAGTACTTACCGTTTTGGAGAACATCAGATCGATGTTCTCCGTGTCTTCCGGGTATGATCTTCGGGACTGGGCGTTCCTATTTGATTGACAGCCTTCCGACGGTCGCATACAGCGCGTCACAAGTTGCCGAACGTTGGTGCGGCTCTATACGGCGCCTGCGCCCCGACGTTTGGCTACTTTCAGGAACACGTGACGCGCTGTATGCGACCGTCGGAAGGCTGTCAATCAAATAGGAACGCCCAGTGCCGCAGCCCATACCCGGAAGACGTGGAGAACATCGATCTCTAAAACGGTAAGTACTGCATTGATTTTTTAAAAAAAAACACCCGATTCTGCTTAGTAAAATTAGCCTCAATCTAATGTTAAAAATGTATTTTTTGGGTGAACCTCCACTTTAAGACAACGTTGTATGACCATCATTTTTAAAACATCTAAAAAGACTGGCATGACCTGGAAAACAAAACCAATATACAGTATGACCTTCTGTGAACAGAGTAGCACAGACTGCATTTTTTATTTAATTTTTGCGAACAATTCTTTAATGTTATCACTTGGATTTCTGGTGTCCAGATCTTTTATTTAAACCAGTGAACACCTGCATTTGTTTTTTGCCAACTGCCTTCTACAGACACTTTCAATGACCTTTCTGCTTTCCATTATGCTAGAAGACTGGTTCTAAGCCAATTTAATAGGTTTTCGTTGTTCAGAAACACTTATTTATAATCTCATTAGATTAAAGGCCAAGTCTACCTAAACGTGTTCATTTAGTTTAGGGTGGATGTCAACAGGTGGAATCAGTTATTGGCCTGTTATGTTTCTTAGGCTTCATGTACACTAGCAGCTCCTAAACTTGAGTTTAGGAGCTTTTGTTTTTTTTTGCTGGAGCTGCCACGGTTAGGTGAGCTTCAACCTCCCTCTCCTCATTTTTGCTGCATTTTGCAGTTTCCCGCGGGAGCGGTTATTGTAGGCAGGGTGTTCATGGTGCATTAGACATTCTGTAGGCAAGATTGCCGCACTTTATTTCCAGCTTTATCCCACAACTCTGGCCATTATAAAAGGTGACAAAGGAATTCAAGATCCCTAAACAGCATTCTTAATAACATAAAATAAATGATTGGAAACACAGCAGGAATACTTAAAAATTATGGAAGATGGAGTTGGAAAACTCCAGGAGGTAAAGATCTGCGATACAGTTCCCGATTTTAACCTATAAGCAACCACCCAAATGAAACCACTTGTCGACCAGTGACGTACTCATGTGTTGCTAGATTTCAACTGGTTATATGGGATTGATGCCTGCAGCTGCATCACTCCAGTCCCTTTTTTCAAGCTGGCAGTCGCTTGTAAAAGCAATCCTAGCAGCCAATTAGTGGCTCCCCCTCCCCCATCGCTTTACCAGGATATCCCATTTCCACCGGGAGTCCAGATCGAAAAGCCAGCACTTTCGCCAGCTGATCACCAAGCTGAACAAAGACCGCACCGTAACCCGGTGGTGATGACCTTACATCATTTTTAAGATCCCAGTCTCTCCATAAAGAGTACCTGTCACATGCCTATTGCTGTCACAAGGTATGTTTACATTCTATGTGACAGCAATAAAAGTTAAACATTTTTTTTAAAGTGCTCCCATCCCCACGCACAAAAGACGAAAAAATGTGTAGGTCCCACGGCACACAAACATCAATCGTCCAACATATGCGAGGGACCACCGCGAACAACAGATCATGGGCAGTAATTCTAGCATCAGGCCTCCTGTGTAAATCTAAAGTGGTAACCTGTAAAAGGCTTTTAAAGCGCCACCTACGAATATTAAAATATACATAGATTTTGCCCCGTTGCATGGGCATGCACAATTTTAAAGCATTTCATGATTGGTATCTATTTACTCAACGTAACATCTTTTATAATTTATCAAAACTTGGGTTATGTATTTACAAAAAAATTGCATTTGAAAAACGCTGAGCAAATAGTGCGCAACATAAAAACTTGCAAAACCCACCAATTTATTCTGTAGGGCCTCTGCTTTAAAATCAAAATAAATGATCTATTGGTAAACAGCGCTATTGTTGGATAAGTGTCCAGCTTCACATATAAATAAAATTAATAAAATGATGACGTGGCAGAAATAGTTCTAAAGTGGTAAGTGCTTCTAGGATAAAGTGGGTAGTGCACCCTCCACCAACTCCAAATCTTCACCAACAGTGGCACTCGCCCCCTCTGGGGTTCAAACTCACCAGAAGGATGAATCACAAAAAGCCTTGAAAACAAATTACCACCTCAGAAAGCAGCAGGGGTTAATTAAAGCCAATAGCAGCAGACTGGGGATGTTATATTCTTCGCATTGATGCCGGGTAGCCACGCTCTCTGTCGAAGTCGGAAGTGACGAAACGCGCCAGGGCGTGGCTACAACGGCGTAACCAGGAAGTAATGAGTTGGGATAGTTCCCTTCACGGGACATCTACATGCCGACGGACTGATGTTAACCCCTCCTCATCTGGATTCAGGAGTGGCATCGTTGTACACATTTGTATACCAGTATCATACTTAGCTACATGTTTTTATGACTGCTTTTGCTACCATTTGGTATTACTCGCACTAATTTTACAGTTTATGTAGCTACATCGATTTTATCTCCAGTGCAATATTTATTTTGTTACCTACTTGAAGACTATAAAAGTTTTAATGCTATTCCCATTGAGCGCTGCCTGTGTGTTTTTTGTATCCTGCTATCCATTTTTCCAGTGGTCGGTAGCTGAACTGGGAATCGGCCTGCAAGGAGATCAGCTAAAAGTAGTTGGATCTGTATGTGCGTTATAATTAATCGAAATTAGTCAATTAATTGATAAAAAAAAAAAACAATTAATCGAACACAAAAATTTTAATCAGTAACAGCCCTAATATATATATATATATATATATATATATATATATATATATATATATATATATATATATTTTTTATGTTTGGGGTTCTAAGAAATTCTTTGGCAAACACACACAGATGATCACATGTAAAACAAAAAGTGTGAAAGGCCTGGAGGTCAAGTGGAGAAGTACTTTAAGAGAAGTACTTTATTTTAAATTTTAATATAGCGCTGACATACTGCAGCACATAACAAAATGCATATAACCATTCATGTCAGTGTCTAATCCTATACAAACATAAATTTCAGTGTCCCTTTTTCAGTCAGATATATTCATTAAATAAGGTAGATGCTTATTATACTCCCAGTAAGTCTGTAACTGCCATTAAACTAAACTACAAGTCTCTGCAAGCTCTGTCAAAT
Organism: Rana temporaria; assembly: GCF_905171775.1. Lineage (NCBI taxonomy): Eukaryota > Metazoa > Chordata > Amphibia > Anura > Ranidae > Rana > Rana temporaria. The sequence continues at coordinate 118,651,302 of NC_053494.1, forward strand.
TTGTTATAACCTGAGGCAAGCAGATCATGCTGGGATGTGCAGTTCGACAACCGGTAACTGATAATTGTCTTAATAGTAATCTTTGGGTTTGTGGGAAGAAACCCAAGCACCCAGAGGAAAATACTGTTACCGCATTTTCCGGCGTAGAAGACTTTTTGAATGCAAAAAAATGCATCCAAAGTCGGGGGTCGTCTTATACGCCGGTGACAGTCTCCGTCTGCTGCGAGCGTCCATGATTTAAAAGCCGCTCCTTCTCCTCAGAGTGTCCTGTGATAGGCGGAACACAAATCTTCCCAGCAGCGCCTCTGTTCTGTGTTCCTCCTATCACAGATGCCTTCTCATCCTCGGACGAGAGGACGTCCGTGATAGGCGGAACACAGAACAGAGGCGCTGCGGGGAAAATTTGTGTTTCGCCTATCACAGGACAGTCTGAGGAGAAGGCGCGGCTTTCAAATCATGGACACTCGCAGCAGACGGAGACTGTCACCGGCCTGGAAGTCAGAATCAGCAAAACGTAAGTGATGGCACAGTGATGTCACTGTTGGCACAGTGATGGCACAGTGGGGGCAAGTGATGGCACAGTGGGGGCAAGTGATGGCACAGTGGGGGCAAGTGATGGCACAGTGGGGGCAAGTGATGGCACAGTGGGGGCAAGTGATGGCACAGTGGGGGCAAGTGATGGCACAGTGGGGGCAAGTGATGGCACAGCGAGATTTGAAAAAAGCCTGTTTCTGTCAGCGGTTCTGGCTACCCCTCAGCTTCCAGAAAGACTAGTAGGAAGGGGGTAGTCTTATACAGTGAGTATATCCCAAAACCAAAATTTTTCCTAGGAAATTAGGGGGTCGTCTTATACGCCCAGTTGTCTTATACGCCGGCAAATATGGTAATTCAAACATAACAACCTATGCAATTATAGCATCCCCATCTGTTTAAAATGCAACTGTTAAATATATTGTGCTTTCAATGAAGTTGAATAATTTGTTAAAGCGGGGGTTCACCCTATCGACGGGGAAAAAAAATAAATAATTTATTTTACCTTTAAATCAGGCATTGTAGCGCGAGCTACAGTATGCCTGTCCCGAATTTTTTCCCCCCATACTCACCTTGTAGTCGTCCATCGAAGATACCGGGGAATGGGCGTGCCTCTGGAGACGGAGGATGATTGACGGCCGGCTCTGGCGCGTCACGCTTCTCCGGAAATAGCCGAAATAGGCTTGGTCTTCACGACGCGTGCGCATAGCCTGTGCGCACGCGCCGTGAAGAGCCGAGACCTACTCCGGCTGTCTTCGGGGAGAGTGACGTGCCAGGGCCGGCCGTCAATCATCCTCCCTCTCCATAGGCACGCCCATTCCCCGCGGGAGCCGAAATCTACGATGGACGACTACGAGGTGAGTACGGGGTTAAAAAAATCGGGACAGGCATACTGTAGCTCGCGCTACAATGCCTGTCTCGATGGTAACATCAAGTACGAGAGGGTGAACTACCGCTTTAAGCATTCCATAAATCCTAACACGTTTACACACATAAAAAAATATATGTGAATCAGTACTTGACACACAAAGTCGACAAACCTATTCTCAACAATTCACCTGTATATAAATCCACAATGGCCATCTCTTTATAAAGGATCACATATACCTTTAGTTCTTTGCATCATTCAAAACTTTGACCCACCATTAAAAACACAGAAAAAATTGATGAAGCTGCAAGGAAGATTTCTGAAATGATGCAAAAGCACAATATCCATTTATCTGTGGTCTTCACTATATAATTACCTTCATGGATTTGTGTTTTATCTCTGAAGCAGTAAAAGGTATTGCTCTCCATTATTCTTCATCCCCACACTCACCGCTGACCCTTTTATATGTGAACATGCAGGAAGAGATCTACCTTATTTTAAATAATGTTCTCTTTCGGCTCCCTGGAGAACTCTGCAGCTGCTCTAGTTTCTAGGCATGCACAGAAGATAGAAAACTCCTGTTCTGATGCACAGATGAAATATGGAAAGAAATGCTTCAGATGACTTCATTGAAAATTGAGGGAGACAAAGGCAAGTATTAAGAATTATCAAACATTTATAGCTTTTCTAACCTTGCCACGTCATCAAATACAAGCATCTGCAATATTCATATTGTTAATCTACATGAAAGAGATTTGAGGGCTCTTATTTATACAGCATATAGCTGTTCTCACAGCAATGTAAAAATAGCCTAGGGGGCTGGAGCAGAATTAAAAACGCACAGAACATAAGAGGGCTCAGCTAAGATTAGTACAAGAGGGAAGTTACACACAATAGTGGCATTTTCTTTGTACATGGTGATTAAAGTGTTTGTTTCAATGGAATACAATTTATACTAAAAGAAATACTGGACTAAATAAATGCTAATCCTTTACACAAATACCAATAGACATTAGAGCACAATCAGCCAATGATCATATCTACAAGGGGAGCACCAGATAGTCCTGAACAAGCATTTCTGAAGTACAAAGTGAGTATAGGTAAGTAATCCTCAATCACAATCATCTGCACCATGATAAACCAGTCTTATCTGTGTGTGTCCTCCTCCAATACTGTAAACAGGAACACTCAAATGTACGTTCAACCAATCACTCAGGTCTATTGCCAACCTTAAAGTGGAATTAAACCCAAAATGTTTTATTTTTTTGATGTCACAATGTACAGTATAAGGTTTCCCATCATCTGTGCCCAGTCTTGCCACACAGAGTATATCCAGCTCTGAGAAATCCTCTTATTGTTCAGTGAAAAACCTTAGTTTGTTCCGCCCCCTTGATGTGAATGACAGCTTATTTAAATATCTCATGCAATAGCTTCAAACAGGCATTGTGTTTTAATTCCCACCCCCACTCCTTTTCTGAAGTCATGTGGTTATTTTTCTGAATTTTGACTGGATGTTAGTGATCATAGCAATATTCAGTGTAAGAAATACACAAGAGAAAATGCATGTTGACAAGGGGAGTGTAGAGGTGGACGGGGAGACTACTGACATTACAACTCCACCCACAGAGCTCCAGACAACAGACCCACCCACAGAATCTGCAGTTTTTCAGTTCTTATAACAGACAGAGGGGAGACATTTGACAGGTAAGGATACATGCAGGAGGCATGTATATCCTTATAGATCAGCACTATGGCAGTGGTTTAAAAAGGATGAGAGTGGGTTTACATCCACTTTAAACAATATGCCAAAGAGCAATGCGAAAGGTGCATTAACTAATTGCAGCCAGTTACTATACCTATCCAAACCTCCCTATACCTATCCAAACCTCCCTATAGCAGACAGACTTTAAAGATCACAGGGATCTGTCCATCTATGGGTAGCGAATCATAGAAAGTTCCCTTGTACCTTAAAATGGGTTCAAAGCAGTAAAAATGTATTCCATACTAAAGGCTAAGTTTCAGCAGAAATGATAGAAAAGATCATATTTCAGGAGTCCTTACAGGATTGCACATATTTTTAGTAATATATATGCTTCATTCTGCAGGGGAGAAGGAGTGGTGCTCGGTGTTCACTATGAAGGATATATCCCTGACTATACGCTGACTAATCATGACTGGTGAGGAGGAGGGGGGGGGGGGGGCTGGGGAACACAGGAAGCACATAATTACTCCTTGGTTAACCACTTAAGCCCCGGACCAATATGCAGCCTAAAGACCCAAGGTGTTTTTACAGTTCGGGACTGCGTCGCTTTAACAGACAATTGCGCGGTCGTGCGACGTGGCTCCCAAACAAAATTGGCGTCCTTTTTTCCCCACAAATAGAGCTTTCTTTTGGTGGTATTTGATCACATCTGCGGTTTTTAGTTTTTGCGCTATAAACAAAAATAGAGCGACAATTTTGAAAAAAAAGCAATATTTTTTACTTTTTGCTGTAATAAATATCCCCCAAAAACATATATAAAAACATTTTTTTTCCTCAGTTTAGGCCGATACGTATTCTTCTACCTATTTTTAGTAAAAAAAATCGCAATAAGCGTTTATCGATTGGTTTGCGCAAAATTTATAGTGTTTACAAAATAGGGGATAGTTTTATTGCATTTTTATTTTTTATTTTTTTTTTACTACTAATGGCGGCGATCAGCAATTTTTTTCGTGACTGCGACATTATGGCGGACACTTCGGACAATTTTGACACATTTTTGGGACCATTGTCATTTTCACAGCAAAAAATGCATTTAAATTGCATTCTTTATTGTGAAAATGACAGTTGCAGTTTGGGAGTTAACCACAGGTGGCGCTGTAGGAGTTAGGGTGCACCTAGTATGTGTTTACAACTGTTTGGGGGTGTGGCTGTAGGAATGACGTCATCGATCGTGTCTTCCCTATAAAGGGAATGACGCGATCGATGCGCCGCCATAGTGAAGGACGGGGAAGCCGTGTTTACACACGGCTCTCCTCGTTCTTCAGCTCCGGGGAGCGATCGCGACGGAGCGGCTATAAACAAATAGCCGCGCCGTGGTCCCGGATCGCTCCCCGAGCGGACCCGACCTCCGCATGTAGCGGGGGGGGTCCCGATCGGACCCCCCACCCGCTAATAGGCGAGGACGTACCTATACGCCCATGTGCCTGTACGTGCCATATTGTGGACGTATATGTACATGGGCTGGTCCTTAAGTGGTTAAACACACCAATTATGTCATACTGCAACAGCTGTACAACATACTGGCAGCGCTCTCTCTTATCTTACTTGCTGTACAATAAAGAGAAGGAAACAATTGTTTGCAAAACCTTCTTCCTAGTTCTCTGAAATCTAAAGTACGGCATGGATAACAGCCATGTGGAGCAGACCACATGTTTTCTATAGGATTTACTTAAAGCGGTGTTTCACCCTGCAGAACTTTTTATCATAGCCGGCCGTCAATCACCTTCCGTCTGGATTGGAACGCCCATTCCCCGTGGGCAGTCGGAATCTTCTATGTACGATTACACAGTGAGTACGGGGATAAAAAAAATTAAGACAGGCATACTGTAGCTCGCGCTACTATGCCAAATTTTATGCTAGAAGAAAAAAAATTTTTTATAGGGTGAACCCCCGCTTTAAGCCAGCCATTGATGGACCAGAATTTTCAATACATCTATAGGCAGGATGGTTGTTCAGAAGTTGATCGAAATTCGAAAGATCAACTTCTGAACAATCAGCCTGTTAGAAAAATGTCAATCAATCATTGCTTCTAGCTATCTGTTCAGCAGTGGCGGCCCGTCCATGAGGGCGCATGTTAGCCCTTTCACAATATATCTTAAAGTAGAACTATGGGCAAAACTTTTTCCTGGTGCCTCCATGGCAGCATACCAGTGACAAGCTCCGCCTTAGCTCCTCCCTCGGGACCAGTGAATATTATAAAATAAAAGGATTAGTGCAGTCCCAGCATTCTCCTTTTTTACCTCATACCTTATGGTCAGTTAATGGTGGTCGAACGTCCCTTACCTCTGCAGTCGGCAGCTTCAAACGTCAAACATCTCCCAGGTGCAATCCCTATTCTTGGGCAGCTAAATGCGCCGATAAGATAGGGAGTCTCTTCTGTGGATCTTTTAAGACAGCAATTCTCTCAACTAAGAGCTCATATCTGCATTTATTTACTGGCATTTGCTCAGAGAAAGCAGCTATATCAATTTTTACTTAGCCTTCCATTTTTCCTGTCCTCCATTCTTCCTCTCTTTTTCGCTGTCTTCCTCCCCCACCACCTTCCCCTCCTTGTGATATTGTACCTTCATTCCTGGTTTCTATAGTGGGTGGCCCGCATCTCTCACTGGCTTTTCTGAGTACCCGAGTACATATTTTGCCCTTGTTTGTCAAAATCATTTTTTAGAGGGTTGTATCTTCTACAGATGCCCCTCCCCTCTCCATTGTTTATTACTGGTGGCTTTCAGCATTGCAGCATGTTGTCATCTGAGGAGGTTGCCTATGCGGGGAGCCCCTGGAGGGGTCCAGTTTTTGGCCAATGGTAAATGCAATTTCTTTTTTTCTTTACTCAGGAATACCTTTTCCTTGCTCCAGCTGAAATACCAGTCGCTAACTCCTTTTTCTGTCTGTTGCCCAACATAAGCAGTATGCCACCTGAACAAGACCCTCTCTAACATTTAAGGTATGGACCATTGACCAAGTGAGAAAAAATAAATACAAATAAAAAGAGAGCACTTATGCTGGTACATTTATGTATTTTAGCCTTGTAAGCCAGAAGTCCAAGTGGACATCAAGGCGACATAAACAAACCTATCTATGCAGGCCCCAACCAGATCAGGATACCATGCAAGCATCCTATTACCAGACAATTGGTCTGCAAAAGCTGTTTTAGAGTCTATGCAACAGACAGAGTCAGAGGGTTAACAGGTAAGCTGTCCTACCCAAAGATGGGCAGGGGGATACATAGCGGAACCAACAACAGCAGTTCCATTGCAGAAATTAGCTCAATCTCCTCCAGAGAAGTTAACTCTTCCTGGCCCATCCTCGAGAGAATCCTCTCACCACACAGTAATTATTCCTCCTAGACATCTTGAATTTGGAAGGGGGGGGGCGCCCATCTGAGGATACCTCAAAAGAGCTCAGCCCTCGGACTTCAACTTTTTCCTAGTTCAGCCTGTAAAGCCAGCTATTGGCTGAGAGAAAGCCGACACTACATCTGAGTAGTCAAAAGACGCACTTCCCCTTAGATCACCTAGAAAATCAAGAAATGTGTGCTGGTTATATTCAGCAATGCCTAACAAACTGGAGTATTCAGCAGGTAGACTCTGCTTCCTGTATGCATTCTGAGCCTTCATTTCAATTATTTTCAATTTTTAAGATAAACATAGCTTTTACATGGCTGACTGCCTGGGACAAGCCTTTCTCCGATTGATGACTGATGTTGCCGTTTACGTTCTGAAAACTTGAAATACATTGAGTGACATAAACCAGAGATCAGAAAACTCTGGAAATCTCTACTCATTGATCCATAATTACTGGAGTGATGGAAAAACTACACCCTAAAAAAAATAGTTTGCTGGCTATCAAGGTCCTGCCTAAAGCGTAGGACTTGTAGTGTACAACAGATGAGTTCCATCGACTGCTGAAGTCAGATGTAGAAATACATGTCTACGGGGGAAGAAATGTGTCAAAAACATGGTTTATAACAATTAAAAAAAAAGTATCGGGGGTCACGACTAGCCCCTAACATCTCCAAAGCGCTGCACATGAGGTCCAGTATATGCAATGCTAGTGCCACCTTCAGACTGTAGACATACTAGAAGAAATTATGGCGAAACTGTGGGCACGCTACAGGTTTGGTTAGAGACTAAAGGCATTCTGCATTAGACAGCGAAAGACTGAGACTAGTACTGCACTGGCATTACCCCTTTACCATTAATTTCTCAAATTGCTGGGGTCCAAGGACAGCACAGAGAATTGAAGGGCCACAAGTTGGGCACCAGGGCTCTTGTATTGCTGCCTGATCAGTTATAAAATACATTATTAAACCTAAATTGGCAATTAAAGTATTCTTGATCTGATATTTTCAGCAAGCAGTATTTATTTAAATTATATATATTATAAATATATATTAAAAATAAAAAAAGCTTAGCTTGTGATTTCAGTTACACAAGCAGGCTGACTGGTCGATGGAACAATGTTTGTTATGAATGCTGCATAAAGATGTATTTGTTTTCTGTAACTGACCTTACTGCTTCAATACTGGCAGTAATTAAGAAACTGTATAAAGTAAACACAAATGTAATTACACTTTATAAAAACGCCATAATTATCTATCCATCTAAAGGAATACAGTTGAGGGCGGATAACTAGTTAGCTTGTAATTTTATCCGTACAGCTATATTTTAACAGTGGTTGTACGTATTTTTTTTTCCCCCTTGATGCATTCTCTGCATTAAGGCAAAACACATTCTATGTACAGCCCCCCCATTTACTTATTTGAGCCCAACCTCGATACAGCGATGTGCCTGAGAGAAGCAGCACAGCTTTCTCTCTCTCCCTCCTTACTGGACAATTGAAAACATTGGCTCCTGCTGCTGTCAATCAAATTCAGTGGTGAGGTAGCGGGGGCAGGGCCAAGCCAATAGACACACAACCTAGCTTGGGAGTGAGCCTGCATGTGTGTTTCTTTTAGTATAGTTTTTTTTTTTTTTTAACTGCACTTTGAGAGAATTCCCTTTACAGCAGAACTACTATAAATCTTCATTCACAGAACTAATGCTCTATTACTTGATAGAGGACAGAGCAATTATCTCTGATTACTCAAGGATTACCTAAGGTAAAAGACAAAATGAATACGCTGTGTTGATCAGTCTCACAGAAAATAAAAGACGAATTGTTTAAAAAAAAAAAAAAAAAAAAAATTGTTCACGCAGAACGGTCAACATGTTACTGATTAAACTTAAAATTAATGTAATAGAGAAGTGCCTCAATAACAGTTACAGATAAAATCCTAAGTAACAACACAAAGTGCCTGCCAGGCCATGTGATAAGCGCTGCAGTTTTTGAAGGAAACTGTTACAGAAGCCTTTAGGGAGGCCAACTCTGTGCCTGAAATAATCCTGCTACACTGCACATACACGTCTGCTCTCCCGTAAATTGCTGGTCACCGGGTTGTATTAATCAGCAGCACAATAGCTCAGCTCAAACACATTTTATGATAAATTATTTGCCAACAGAAAAATATTATTTTTGCACTGCGGACCTTTTGTCAAGGAAGTGGACAAGCGAAGCGACTAGATTTAGGCTACCTCCATAGTGATGCAACCAATTCCTTCTAACTCGCAAGGGTGTATCAATTACAAGCAGTTACAAAGGAAGAGAAATTACATTCATCACTACATTTGTAAAATCTCAAATTGTGCTAAGAAAGGCAAGCAGAAGGCAAATCACTAGACATTATTGGCTTAGGTGCTCTCACTGTTGATATACTGCTTTAAAATGAGCTTTTCTATATACATTATTCCCTAAAAGATAGCACATCCTCACTTTTTGAATATAGCTCCACTTTAAAGCGGGAGTTCACCCAAAAATCAACTTTTTGCAGTTAGATCCAGCATACTGCTGACATCTGCAGTATGCTGGTCTTTTTTTTGGTACTTATCGTTTTAGCAGTATTTTTTCTATGGCTCCGAGCGGGGATTACTTCCTGGTATAGGCGTTCCCGAAGACAAGCAAGTTGATTGACAGCCTTCGATAGCGCGTCACGGCTTCCGAAAATACACACGAGTGACACTCTGCAAATTACGGCACCTGCGCAGTCAGCTCTACACGGCAGGCGCCGTAAACAGCCAAGTGTCACCTGGGCTATTTTCGGAAGCCGTGGCGCGCTATCGAAGGCCGTCAATCAACTTGCTTGCCTTCGGGAACGCCCATTCCCCACAGGATTCCCCGCTCAGAGCCATAGAAGAAATACTGCTAAAACAATAAGTACCAAAAGAAAAAAAAAAGACCAGCATACTGCAGATGTCAGCAGTATGCTGGATCTAACTGCAGAAAGTAGATTTTTGGGTGAACTCCCGCTTTAACACAAATTGAGAGAATTACAAAGCCTGCCACTGACAGTCACAAATGGCAGCCTACATACTTTATCAGTATACACATGCAGTCACCTACATTTACAGGGCTGGACAATTCAAGCATCATTGACAGACTGACCATCTTGGCATTTACACACCTCCCTATTGTAGAGATGGTTTTTGTTCTTCCTAGCATCCCGTACTCATGGAAGATGTCATCCCAATACTGCCCAATTGCCAGGCAGCTTGCGGTCACATAACCACCTCCTGCCCCATTGCTCAGGATCATGACTGTGTTTATGGGCTCCTTCACAGAAGTAGGGACAGCCCTGGCGCACATGGCAACACAGCAGCATGGCCAAGGATCCCACAAAGGAAAGATTATAATGATGCATGACAAATTGAGGCAGGTTGAGGAGAAAGAGGCGACAGTGGCTGAGGAATGAACCCCCCACTCACCTCACCACATCTTACGGACCTCCTGTACCTGCAGAGAAGGGGGGGAGCCTGGCCTCACACCAGAGAGCCAACTTGTGCAAGGTGCAGTTAGGGGTAGACCACACCCCTCTCTCCTATTCCCTATTAAATCGTAAATCCACACTACTAATGGCTTGGTGCCATATACCACAGCATACCTTTAGAGGTCTAGTGGCATCAATGCCTTGAAAGGGTCTGGGATGTGTTAATGGCAAAAGTGTGAACTATTCAATATTAGGTGGATGGTCAAAGATATAGTTGATTGGTGCATGTTCTACATTGCAGTCTGCAGCCATGGGGGAGTGGGGGGTCCTATTAGATAGACTGTATGGACACTACGATGTCTATAGGCAGTGTTGTTGTGATCCAATGTTAGCGGGGATGCAGGAACTGAAAGCTGATATTGGGGAAAAAACAGCAATGGATGAGAACTTCATAAAAACTTTAAAACTGTTACATTTTTATCAAAGTTGTAAAAACAGCCATTTAATTACAAACTTAAATCATTGCATTAATAAGTACAGTATACCGAATTTGGAGTTGTCTGGCTTGTGGTTCATAGCAAATAATTCCACACAAGTGTGTGAGTTATTTTTGCAGACTATTATGATTTTTTTTATTTTTTTTTATCCACCAGTGGATATCGTAGAAGCCAAGACATTAATGGAAGCATATTGTCAGCCAAATAACGCTCTATCCATATGTCTCGTGCAAAGAGCAAATGTATTACCGACAATGACCCAACAATAGACAGAAAAATTTGAAGCAGTACACATGCATAGTAAAAATGTACTTTAAATATTTTCCAAGAGTGAACACAAGGGTCAGCCAATGGGCATTTACCGATTGGCAAGAACATAAACCTGCATTGATCACTTGAGAATAATAAAGTCAACAGTTCTCAATACGATTTACTAACCCATGAAGATGAAGGAGCTGCCCAGTGCATTTTGTAGACCTATATTTTTTTTCAACGTTGTCCTACAAATAGATATCTAAGGGCATGCACCCTGTATGGTCAAAACCGATATCCAGAATCCCCATATACCCACCCCTACTTATCTCCAACTATTCACTGACATTAGAAAAGAATGTCCCTTTTTACATGCCTAAAGCTGAAGTCATGCAACATTCAGGCCGAATGTTCTTTCCACTCTGTCACTGCCTGCATGACGTGGACAATTCCTATTGGCTGTCCAGCAGCAGGGTACTCTCAGTATGCAGAAGATGAGTGCTATCAGTGTGAGGAAACGGTTGCGGTGATGCAAGGTTGAAATACTACATAATACAAGTCCCCTGCACCCAGAAACAGCACTGGTGTGGGTCATTGATGCATACTTAGGCGAGTGCAGGGGGGGGGGGGGGGGCTATAGAATTAATGAAAAATATAAAAGCAGATGCACAAAATACTGCTATTTGAGATTTACAAAAAAATAACTTTTATTAAGCCCAGGTTCACACTGGGCTGCGGGAGTGAAGCCGTACGAGTTCAGCTGAACTTGCACGATTTCACTCCCACTGGCAGTCCCGATTTCGGCCGCGATTATAAAAACATCTGTGCAGGTTTCTGCACAGATGTCAATGTAAATCGCGGGCCGAAATCGCAAAAAGAAGTACAGGAACTGTTATACCTGAAGGGTTCCACATGTACTGGCACTTTAAGACTGGCTCAACCCAGCAGTGATGACAAGGGTCCAAGGGCATAGTAGCCATCTTAGAGAGAGCACATGTAGGAAGCAGATAACATGTACTGTCCTGAGATGCATGTTGCAGTGTACAGCCTGTACTGAAATAAACATCCATTGTTCCAGACCAGAGTCTTGTGTCCCTCACAACACAGAGAATATAAAACAGGAACTACTTTTTTAAATTGGTGCAGCGCCGCAGATGCGGCGTTGCACCGATTAGGACAGTGCGATTGCTGGCAATTTGCGGCAAATACCACCGTTTTGACATGCCAAATCGCAAATGCACCAGTGTAAAACTTTCATAGTTTTGGCTGACATGAGGAAAACATTGCTTTCCTTAGAAGGTATTGACTACTTTCCCAAACTCTTGGCGGGTAGATCTGTACCCCGATCCTCTCAGTTCATCCTGTTCCAGTATCTGCCCCGCTAACTAAAAGCTGAATTTTTTTGAGTCCACTTGAGGGCAGGTGACACTGATACACTCCAAGAATGTTTCAGCATTTCTATGTCAAACGCCATTAGATTCTCAATAGCAACAGAAGATCTCACTTTGCAAGGGTAACATGTCATAGCCTCATGAAGGACAGACTATCTGCTTATTAGGGTCACTGGGTGAGCTAAAGATCCTATTAAGAATTGAACCCTGCCTGGCCCCATTCAACCAAAACTGCAGGATTCAAGGGCTTTTCAGCCTCAACGCCAGTAGACACTTTTTGAAGGTGCTAATGAATGTAGAACACAAAATATTTTTCCTTTTCAATTTGGACAAGCTACAATAATGTAAACTTAAAGTGCAATACCTACTGCTCTTGTGGATTTTTTGCAGCACTGTATTTAAAGACTGTGCCCGCAGACTTTCTGTCTGCCGGTGTCTCGCGATCGTGTCACGGAGAGGCAGAACGGGGAGATGCCCATGTAAACAAGGCATTTCCCTGTTCTGCCTAGTGACAGGACAGTGATCTACTGCTCCTTCATCGGAGCAGTGATTACTGTCGTGTGACTTGTAGCCCTGCCCCCTCACAGTTAGAATCACTCCCTAGGACACACTTAACCCCTTTCTCGTCCCCTGTGGTTAACCCCTTCCCTGCCAGTGTCATTTACACAGTAATCCGTGCATTTTTATAGCACTGATCACTGTATAAATGACAATGGTCCCAAAATAGCGTCAATGTCGATGTATCCCCTATAATGTCACAGTCACGATAAAAAAAAAAAAAAAACGCAGATCGCCGCCAATACTAGTACAAAAATAGATTAATAAAAAATGCTATAAATTTATCCCGTAGTTTGTAGACGCTATAACTTTTGCGCAAACCAATCAATATACGCTTATTGTGATTTTTTTTTTTATACCAAAAAGAAGAACACATATTGGCCTAAACTGAGGAAAAATAATATTATATAATATATATATATATTTTTTTTTTTGGGGGGGGGGGTATTTATTACAGCAAAAAGTAAAAAATATTGCCCCCCCCAAAGTCGCCAGTCTTTTTTGTTTATAGCGCAAAACATACAAACCACAGAGGTGATCGAATACCACAAAAAGAAAGCTCTATTTGTGGGGGGAAAAAAATAAAAATATGTCAATTTTGTTTGGGTGCAATGTCGCAATTGTCAGTTAAAGCAACGCAGTCCCAAATCGCAAAAAGTGCTCTGGTCAGCAAGGGGGTAAATTCTTCCGGGGCTAAAGTGGTTAAAGCAGAGTTCCACCCAGAAATTGAACATTCGCTGATCCGGTTCCTCCCCCCTCTGGTGCTACATTTGGCACCTTTAGGGGGGATGGGGAGCAGATACCTGTCTAATCCAGGTATTTGCTTTCACTTCCCGTGAAAGATCGCCTCAGTATTCGCGGCGATCTACACCATGTCTGACCTATACTCTGTCCTCCCCGCTGTCTTCTGGCAGACACACAGATCCCAGAAGACAGCAGGGACCACTCAGAGCACGCAGCATGACTCACGTATGCGCAGTAGGGACCCAGGCTGTGAAGCTGCAAGGCTTCACTTCCTGATTCCCTTACTAAAGATGCCAGCGCCTGCACCCGGAGCGGGGGGACGGGTCAGCTTCGGGTGAGGACATCGCAGGTGCCCTGGACAGGGAAGTGTCCTTATTTTAGAGCCTCATGCACACTGAATGTTAAAATACATTTACAGACCGTAGTTTATCTACCAGCACGGACAATGTTGTGAAAAACTTGGCAGGCTGCTGTTTCTTTTTATTTTGACAGCTGAGTGAGCAGAGAACTCTACACTTGTTACATGAATGAATCTGCAAATTCTGCATATAGATCGTGAGGGGGGTTGAATCGAGATCACATTTTTTTTTTTTAATCGTGCAGCTCTACTCTATTGTGTTCTGGATATGAGACAAGGTGGTTATTGCTCGAAACCCAGAACACAGTGTGGTATTTTGTATGAAGCTACATACAGATTATACAAACACTTCTAGCGGCCTCATGTTGAGGGACATGGGGGGGGGGGGGGGTTCTACCTAATTTCTCGAAAAAAAAAAAGAAAGCATGGAGACATGGATGGATGAGTTTGCTTTATTTAATAAAAATGTGTTAAATAATATTTTTAGTTAGTGGTGCTCAAATACAGTCAAGTTCTTCTATAAAGTGGTTGTAACCCCTAAAAAAAAAAAAAAAAAAATATTAGCAGAGTGCTCTTGTTGTGCAATTTGGCCCTATGTATCATCAAAAATCCCTTGTTGATCCTGCCTGGCGCTGCCCACCCCTCTGTAAACTGACCACATTTATCATAGCTGCTGAGCCCCCGATACCGTGGTCAGTTTACATGCCTCTGTCTCTTCTTGCTCCCTCCTCTCTCCATCCCTGTCAGTGTCTGCCCCTCCCATCCTGCTGCCATCATAAGTGTGTAATATTGCTACAATCTGTGTTACATTAAATGATGTGCCCAGTGTATACTTTTTTTTTTTTTTTTATTTGCCGCTGTATACCTTATTTCATAGGGCCACTCAGCACTCACGTGACCGCCCACCGCTCTCCTCTTGGCTGATGTCAGTGGGGGATTCTCAGCCCCTCCCGCTGTAGTTGTCAGATCGGGAGAGAAGAGCTGCGAGCAGTCACGTGGAATAAGGTATACTGCAGTTTTTTGTTTTTTTTTTTACACATACACTGGGCACATCATTTAATGTAACACAGGGGATTGTAGCAATGTTACACAGTGGCTTTACAACTACTTTAAAATTACAGTTGTACATTATGTTTAATTTTCTGTAAAAATGGTCATAAAAATAAAATAAAATAAAAAAGGGAGGGGGGGGTCTTTTCCAGTTGGGTTTGGTAGGGCGCCCTTGCCTTGATGAATACGCAAATGCAGTATATTTTCCATTGGGCTGCTGTGCCATTTGTCATGTTTCATTCTAGCATTCAAGAACTGTACGTAAAACATTCAGATTTGTTCCAGAAAAAAGTCTCCTGGGTTATTGCCTGTTCCGACACAGAATATAAACATTGGATTGTATGATAAGTGTCATGAACATACTAGTTTAAGTACGGCTTATCATAAATAGAAGAAAGGTTGGACCAAATTGTAATCGGGTTTACCAGAATGCTGCCTTGAGTAGGTTGCTGTGTCTCCAGTCCTGCCAAGGTTTTCTTCCTGTAATTCAAACTGAGCAGTGAACTGTCGCAACTGCAGGAAAAATTGTCTCCGACAGTTTAGCCTACTTGTCAACGTGTGAACTTCTTCCAGTTCTTTCCATATATTACAAGTACTTGCATAGCGTTGTCAATTTAGCTTTACATATGTATTGTACATTCACATCAGTCCCTGCCTTCACAGATCTTACAATCTAAGGTCCCTAACTAATTTTTTTATAATATATATTGGCCCATAGTGCTGCCAGGCGCAAGTGCTAACCACTTAGCCACTGTGCTGAAAACCACTGAACAGAATCTGTCACGTTGAAGACTCTGCCAACTATGAACACTGTACGGATAGTTTTTCCAATCTTAGAACTAGCATAACCCTTAAGGCCCCTTTCACACGGGGCGGATCAGTAATGATCTGCCTCCGTATGCTCCATATGCTGAGCGGGGATCGCTCCGTTGATCCACGCTGAGCCGTCGGATGACAGGGCGGTCCCCGCACACTGTGCAGGGACCGCCCTGTCTTTTCTCCGCTCTCCCCTATGGGGGGGGGGGATCAGATGAACACGGACCGTATGTCCGTATTCATCCGATCCGCAGACGGAAGGAAAAATAGGGTTTTCTTCCGTCTGCAGAATCGGATCATTGCGGAGGCGGACGAGATCGGGTGTCAGCGGATGTTCATCCGCTGACATCCGCAATCTCATAGGGACCAATGTATGTCCCTTTTTCATCCGCAAACGGATGGATGAAAAAGCGGACATACGGTCCACACATGTGAAAGGGGCATTATTGTTAAAGTTGCCTAGTTAAATTCAAAGTTACCATTTCATTTGCAGCTCAGGTGAGAAACATTGTAATATCTTCTTTTAGATCAAAAGGGTAGAACTGTGAATGAAGTCAGTTTAACCATTTAAAGACTAAACCTTTTTCTGACATTTGTTGCCTACAAGTTCAAATCAGTATTTTTTGCTACAAAATGACTTAGCACTCCCAAAACATAATTATATCAGCAGAGACCCTGGAGAATAAAATGGTGGTTGTTGCAATATTTTATGTCACATTACTACTAATAAAAATAAATAATCTACCCCCTATTTTGTAGACATTACTTTTGCACACACACCAATCAATATACGCTTAGTGTTTTTTTTTTACCAAAAATATGTAGGGGAATACAATACATATTGTCCTAAACTGATGAATTTATTTTTTTATTTTTTGGGATATTCATTATAGCAAAAAGTAAAAAAAAATAACTGAGCATCGTAAACTGCTTCAGTTTATGAATTAACGAAAAGAAAAGTATCAGTAATCTGCAAACTCCATTATGTACTGCAGAACAGATCTTATGCCAGAGGTTTGCTATGTCTAAATGCAGGGGGGCTGTAAACACATCAAAGTGATATGGTGTTGACTAAGGAAACAAGTATGGTATACCAGTGTTCTTTCCACATCACACTGTAACTTTTAGCACCTGAGTAAACGTAATAGTCATACAAAAGAGTCTGTGCGGCTCTCTGTCTTGTAAACTGTATCTAGTCCTTCACAGGCACACACAGTCTCAAAGATGAAAGGAAAGCGTGTGATCTCTTGAGAAGTGTCAAATGACAGTGCAAGTTGAGTGATCTTCACAGATTTGGCCGTCTCCCATTCTCTCCTGGCAGCTTATATTTTATTAGCATACTTTATCTGACAGCAACTTCCTACATGCGTTAACTGCATCAGAATTAAGGCAACATATTCCACTTACCCCAGTAAGCCAGACAATTATATAAATATCTCTTGATGACTATATTTAACATAAGGGCCAAATAGTATCACAGTTTTTGCCTTCCAGCAATGTCAGCTTCAAATTCTAGTTAGAGTCCCTAGTTCCATGGTGGAGGATTTTAAATATATACAAAAATGTGGACAAATTTCTTGCAATCCTTTCACAAACGGAGAACAAAACACAGTTTCCCCTTAAAAAAAAAAAAAAAAAAAGTTTAGCTTTCAAACCCACCCTCAATGTGAACCTGGGCTTATAGATTTAGCAACTTCAATACCGGACACTTTCACCCCCTTTCTGCCCATGCCAATTTTTCAGCTTTCAGCGCTGTCACACTTAATAATTGCGCGGTCATGCAGCACTGTAACTGAATAAAATGTTTACCCGGAAAAAAATGTTTTAACATTAGATTCATGCTCATTTTGTCAAGGGGAATCGGCTAGTTTTTAAAAACGAAGCAGTACTTACCGTTTTAGAGAGCGATCTTCTCCGCCGCTTCCGGGTATGGTCTTCGGGACTGGGCGTTCCTATTTGATTGTCTTCCGAAAGGCTTTCGACGGTCGCATACATCGCGTCACGAGTAGCCGAAAGAAGCCGAACGTCGGTGCGGCTCTATACGGCGCCTGTGCACCGACGTTCGGCTACCTTCGGAAAATCGTGACGCGATAGATGCGACCGTCGGAAGCCTGTCAGAAGACTGTCAATCAAATAAGAACGCCCAGTCCCGCAGCCCATACCCAGAAGCGGCGGAGAAAAATCGCTCTAAAACGGCAAGTACTGCTTCGTTTTTAAAAAAACTAGCCGATTCCCCTAGACAAAATTAGCATGAATCTAATGTTAAAAATTTAGATTTCCGGATGAACCTCCACGTTAAAAATTACCACTAGGTTTGTTATTTTTTGCAAAAGAAATGTGAAAAAAGACCAGAAAAAAAAAAATTAAAACAAAAAAACACAAAACAGACACGTTTTCCTTGTTTCCGTTATAAAAATTCTTATAACTGGACAGGGATCTACGTAGCAGTGTTCAAAATTAAAGAAATCAAATTCAAACTCATGTAAAACAACGGTCAGTACACACCTGCCATCATTTAAAGTGCCTCTGATTAGCCCCGAATAAATTTGAGCTGTTCTAGTAGGTCTTTCCTGACGCTTCCTTAGTCGTATCCTACAGCAAAGGCCATGGTCCGCAGAGAGCTTCCAAAGCATCAGAGTGATCTTATTGTTAAAAGGTATCAGTCCAGAGAAGGGTACAAAAAGAATTTCCAAGGCATTAGATAGATATACCATGGAACACCGTAAAGACAGTCAAGTGGATAAAATAAGTCACAACTGTGACATTACCAAGAACTGGACGTCCCTCCAAAATTTATGAAGAGACAAGAAGAAACTGGTTTAGGGAGGCTGCCAAGAGGCCTAACAGCAACATTAATGGAGCTGCAGGAATATATGGCAAGTACTAGCTGTGTGGTACATGTGACAACAATCTCCCGTAATCTTCATATGTCTTGGCTATGGGGTAGAGTGGCAAGACGGAAGCCTTTTCTTATGAAGAAAAACAACCAAGCCCGGCTACATTTTTGCAAAAACACATCTTAAGACTTCCAAAAGCATGTGGGAAAATGTGTTCTGCTCCGATTAAACCAAGGTTGAACTTTTTGGTGCAAAAAGAACACCATACCCACAGTGAAGCATGGTGGTGGCAGCATCATGCTTTGGGGCTGTTTTTCTTCAGCTAGAACAGGGGCCTTAGTCAAGGTAGAGGAAATTATGAACAGTTCCAAATACCAGTCAATATTGGCACAGAACATTCAAGCTTCTGCTAGAAAGCTGAACATGAAGAAAAACTTCATCTTTCAGCACAACGACCAAAAGCATACATCCAAAACAACAAAAGGAATGGCTTTAACAGAAAAAGATTAATGTTTTGGAATAGCCCAGCCAGAGCTCAGACCTGAATAGGATTGAAAATCTGTGGGGTGATCTGAAAGGGGTGTGCACAGGAGATGCCCTTGCAATCTGACAAATTTGGAGTGTTTTTGCAAAGAGTGGGCAAATATTGCCAAGTCAAGATGTGCCATGCTGATAGACTCATACCCAAAAAGGACTGAGTGCTGTAATAAAATCACGTAGTGCTTCAACAAAGTATTAGTTTAAGGGTGTGCACACTTATCCAACCATATTATTTTAGTTTTGTATTTTTCATTCCCTCCACCTAAAAGATTTCAGTTTGCTGTTCAACCTAGTTGTACAGTTTATAGGCCACATTAAAAGGTGGAAAAAGTTCTGAAATTATTTATCTTTGTTTCATTTTTTTACATCACAGAAACCTGGCATTTTAACAGGGGTGTGTAGACTTTTTATAACCACTGTGTGTATGTATACACATACATACACACACAGACACACACACACACACACACACACGTGACCCCTTTTTGGAAGTAGACAGTCCAAGGTATTTAGTAAGAGGCATGGCAAGTTTTTTTAAGTTGTAATTTTTTGCCACAATGTTTTGGAAAACGAAAATGACTTAAGAAAAAAAAGTTTTTTCATACTGTCACCAGTGCACTACAGCGTCATCATATAACTGGTGTGGAGGTGATCAGGGACACTGACTGGTGACCGTATGTTTAAAAAAAAAAAAGAACAGGAAATTACGCAATGAAAGGAGGATATAAAACGCCATTTTTCAAAAGGGAAAAAATGGTCTTTGTTGCCATTACCAGTCTACTTGCATACAGAGCAGGCAGCTACGGTGATGGTTGTGTTCGTCGAGTGGCTATAGCAGCGATATTTGTTCCGAATTTCAACAGGATTACTGCACAAGAAATTCTTCATTGCCATAACAACGGGGCGGGGCCTTTCTCCATCGCTGCCCGTTGTGATGGCAACCGAACACACTGTCTGAACTACACTCTGCGAACAATGCGCATGTGTGGGATCGGGGGGTGCATGCTGGGTAACCAACAGCACCTTATCCTGGAAAAAGTGGGCTTCACAGGCCCACAATGAAGATGGAAGCACTCAGGAAGCCAAAATCTAAAAAGTAAGTACATTTTTTAAAATATGTACACGAAAAGGGGATTGAAATTGCAGACATTGAAGAAGTTGTACTTCTGTTTGTCAAAAAGCAATATTTTTGTTTATGAAACTTAGTTCTATTTATAAAGACACTCTATATCACAGCAGCTTAGGCCCCTTTCACACTTATACGACTCGTCCCACGATTTGTGATGGCAAAGTAGCATAAGTTGTTTCCCATGATTTCCAATGACAACCCTTCATATTAGCACGACTTCAAGTTGTTCCGACTTCAAAGTAGTCTCTGCACTACTTTGGTCCGATTTTGATGCCACTTACACAGGCATTCCCTCAAATCACAGCAAAATCGCGGTAAAAAGGGGCCTAAATCTGTGTCTGTAGTGCATGTTTAAACCTTTATACCAGGGGTCCTCAAACTGATAAGAGGCATGGAGGAGCTCAGCTATGGTGAAAGATTAAAAGAACTAAATGTATTCACTCTTGAGAAGAGGAGAATTAGGGGGGGGATATGATCAACATGTACAAATATAAAAGGGATCCATATAGTGAACTTGGTGTTGAGTTATTCACTTTACGGTCAACACTGAGGACAAGGGGGCACTCTTTACGTCTAGAGGAAAAGAGATTTCATCTCCAAATACGGAAAGGTTTCTTCAGAGTAAGAGCTGTGAAAATGCGGAACAGACTCCCTCCAGACGTGGTTCTGGCCAGCTCAGTAGATTGCTTTAAGAAAGGCCTGGATACTTCTCTAAATGTACAGAATATAACTGAGTACCAAGATTTGTAGGTAAAGTTGATCAAGGGTAAATCCGATTGCCTCTCGGGGATCAGGAAGGAATTTTTTCCCCCTGCTGTAGCAAATTGGATCATGCTCTGCTGGGGTTTTTTGCCTTCCTCTGGATCAACTGTGGGTATGGAGTTGGGTGTATGGGATTGTACTGTGCTTTTTATTTTGTTTGTTTATTTTTTTGTGGTTGAACTGGATGGACTTGTGTCTTTTTTCAACCTGACTAACTATGTAACTATGTACTTTACATTGTTGCAAAGTGTCATCTCTTCAGTGTTGTCACATAAAAAAAAAAAAAAAAAAGAAGGATGTAATAAAATATTTACAAAATGTGAGCGCCATCCTCAGTAGCATTACAGTACTATGTCTATGCCCCCCACCTGCAAGCTCCATTTTGAGCAAGCAACAACACTTTGAGGCTGCATTCACACCTGAGCATTTCAATGTTGTGTTCGTTTTTTTACTGCAATTTTGTACAGGTCAAACACAAAAAGTACTCATTTTACAGCAAGCCAAAAACGCAGTATAAAAATTAAAGCATCAATGAAGTCTGATGCATTCTAAAAGGCAGCTGGGTTAAAAACAGAACGCAAGTGTCTAGTCATTATTATTGGCCCAAAGTCAGGAATGTTAGTGGGTACTTGTAAAATGTTTTGGATTGCAGATCTCTGACTCTTCCGGGATAAACTATCATTATAAAATGAATTAAACCCACTGTGGGGGTGAACCTAGCAGCAAACATCAAATCTTTCAGCTGATTGTTTCCTTTGTATCAATCTTTTTTTACAGAGCAGCAAATTATTGCATAAAATGTGTGACAACGTTGTCTAGCCAAGGAAAAAAAAAAAAAAAAAAAAAAAAAACACTTCTAGGTGCACATCCACCAGTGAGAGAAGCAACAACGTAAAACGTACACATGCTACATCGTTCTGTGCTAAATATGCAGCATGAATTGCATTAGCCTTGCAGTAGCAAGTGAGGTTAAACAATAAAGCACTATTAAAACTCTTTGGTGGACACAAATGAAGACGTCCATCCGTGGCACCATGTGAATCCGCACAATGTAAATGTCAGAGCTCCCTTAATTAAATCTTGTGATTTTTTTTTACATAAAATGGCAAGCACAAAAATGGCACCAGCCTTATGGTAGCTTTGCACAGTGGCTGCAACGGATTGCTTTGTAAACCAAATCCCATTACCTTCAGCATAGACTCTTATTTCTAGCATTTAACCAGTTAATGACCGGCGCATAGCAGATTTACTGCTACAGGGTGGCTGCTCTGTGCAGAATCACACACACTAAAATATCTCCATCTACACACACACACACACACACACACACACACACAATCCTGCACTTCTGGGTTTTGGGCGCCAGAGGGAGCTGATCAGGGTTTAGTACACCGACAGCCTGCCAGTCTTCCTATGTAAACGAGGCAGACTACCATTCTGTGAGTACAGAAGATAGCTCATGTGTTTCTGTGAGGCAGAGACACTGATCCAGGTCTTCCATTAGTAAAAGAACCTCCCCCACAGTTAGTAAGCACTTCCTAGAAACACATTTAACTCTTTGATTGCCACCGATGTCAACCCCCCTCCTTCCCTATCAGTGTCATTAGTACAGTGACTGTGCATATTTTTAGCACTGATCACTGTATTCGTGTCACTGGTCCCCAAAAAAAAAGTGTCAGGTAGTTGTCTGATTTGTCCGCTGCAATATCGCTGTCCCGCTATAAGTTGCTGATCAATTACTTGTAAAAATACAAATATCCCATAGTTTGTAGATGCTGTAACCAAACAATATACACTTAATGGGATTTTTTTTAACAAAATTATGTAGCAAAATGCATATTGGCCTAAACTGATTAAGAAATAGGGTTTTCTACATTTTTTTCCTTGGATGTGTTTTAGCGCAGAAAGTAAAAACGTATTTTGATTTTTTTTCAGAATTGTTGGTCATTCTTTGTTTCCAGCTCAAAAAAAAAAAGGTAATCAAATATTACCCAAAAGAAAGCTCTATTTGTGTGGAAAAAAAAAAAAAAAAAAAAAGAAGACATAAATTTATTTGGGTACAGGATCACAGGACCGCTCAAATGTCAGTTAAAGGGGTTGTAAAGACAAAAATATTTTCCTCTTAAACTAAAGTCTTGACAGTAGCTGATAAAGTAAAAAGTAATGTTTTGCATTTTAACTAGTTTGATACCTGTTTTATTCACCTCCAGCACTCCTGAATCGTTATTCTCACTGACTTCCTGGTTTGCGGTGCGCATTCATTCTTGCTACATCACGGCCTAATGGGAACTACAATTCCCATTAGGTAAATCCCAGCAAATGGGTTTCAGCGGATAGATCCTATGGTGTGTACACGCCAGCGGATCTGTTTCCGCGGATATATCTCCCCTGGGATGGATTCCAGCAGATCGAATATTTGCTGACATGCAGAACATATCCATCTGCTGGAGTCCATCCCAACGGATGGATCCGCTGGTCTGTATAGACTCACCGGATCCATCCATCCGAAGGGATCCCCCGCATGCGTCGTAATGATTTGACGCATGCGTGGAATTCCTTATATGACAGCGTCGCGCACGTCGCCGCGTCATAATCGCGGCGACACGTCATCGCCAGAGGATTTTGGCGCGGATTTCAATGCGATGGTGTGTACACGCCATCGCATAGAAATCCGCGGAAATCCTCGAGAGGATTTATCCGTGGAAACGGTCCGCTGGACCGTATCCGCGGATAAATCCTCCCGTGTGTATGGGGCCTTAGGCTTAGCCTCCATTCCTGTGAGGGATAAGAGAGCATATTCACGCAGGGCTGTAGTCATAGGGAGGGGGTGAGCACATTCTGCTTTCCACCATGCAAAACGGCTCAGATGCTGGTGGAAAGCAAGAAGAGGAGAGACAGGAAATGGCATTTTCAAACCTGGATTACTGTATTTTGGAGGTCAAAAGGAAAAACGAGGTAAGTGATATTTAAATGCTCTAGCTTACAGCAATCAATTGATGTAATAAAAAACGAACCTTTAGTGTTCCTTTAAAGCAACACAGTGCAGAATTGCAAAAAATGGCCTGGTGCAGAAGGGGGGAGGGGGTAAACCTTCCGGAGCTGAAGTTAAGAGAGCACTTAGAGTTGAATTCCCTGTTAATACGAACACTCCTGCTACTTTAAAAAATTCTCAGTTTAAACTCCTGAAGCAATAAACGCTTCTACTCACTCTGATGGAAACACCCATGACCTTGTATTCTCCTACCTATGCACTCAATGCAAACATTTTCCTCTCTCTGATCATTACCTTATTAGTTTTACTCTTTCTCCCCATTTCCCACCAACCGCCTAGCAGTTACCTTAATTAACCTTTGCCTCTTTAACCTTTTTCTTCTCTATTCTGCGATTGTGCACCTTAGTGACCAAATTTCACCCCTGTCCTATGCCAAGCTAGCCACGTCTACAACAGTTTAGGCCCCTTTCACACTTGTGCGGCTTGTCCCGCGACTTGGAACTTCAAAGTGGCATAACAAGTCATACTCGATTTTCGAAGAGCACCATTCATATCTGTGCGACTTCAAAGTAGTCCCTGTACTACTTTGAGGAGACTTGAGGTCTCCTCAAAAAAAATATTTGCGGGGAAAAAAAGGACGTAAATTTTGTTTGGGAGCCACGTCGTATGACTGGGCAATTGTCAGTTAAAGTGACGCAGTGCCAAATCGCAAGAAGGGGCCCGGTCATTTAGCAACAAAATGGTCCGGGGCTTAAGTGGTTAAAAGGGACAAAACTCTCGGACATGTTTTGCATGCAATTCTTTTTTTCTTTTTTTTTGCCTTGACATTCATTGTATGGATTAACATACACACCATTAGACTTTCTGCAGATTTTTGTCTTCAGATTTATCAAAACAATGTAGTGCAAGGGCATGCCTGACTGCATACAAATTTAAACTCTTAAAGGCTTGACCTCATATTACATGGTTTTGGTAAATCTGAAGACAAACATTTGAAGAAAATCTAATAGTGTGTATGGGGCTTAAAGCGGAGGTCCAGTAAAATAAAAATAAATATTAAAAGTCAGCAGCTACTAACACTGTAGTTGTTGACTTTTAATAAGGACACTTACCTGTCCTAGTCGCCAGCGATGTCGGCCCCCGCCGAGGCCGATCCCTCGATCCTGGCGCCGCCATCCACAGTAAGGGAAACAGGCAGTGAAGCCGTGCAGCTTCACTGCCCATTTCCTACTGCGCATGCGCGAGCAGCGCGGTGCTTTGTGAATGGGCCGGCTGCTTTCTGGGATACACACAGTTCCCAGAAGGCAGCGCACCCCATTGACCAGAAGAAACCGAGTGTAGGACGAGGAAGAAGATCCACCACGGAGGATGAAGAGGCAGATTAGGGACTTCCACATAGCAACCGCTATTTCGGGTAAGTAAAAAAAATGTTTTTTTCTTTCACCTAATCTTTTTTTTTATTTTTTTTTGGTGTAAAAAAAAGAATTCAGGGTGGAACTCCACTTTAAGTGAGCCATACAAGTCTATGAGTGTGCAATTTGCAGATACCCAACATCAACTTACATTTTGTCCAGAAGTATGCGATAACATTGGATGTATTAATGTCCAATATGTTATTTCCTGCTAAAGAGAAAACTGAAAAGCATACTGCAGATTTGAACACAAACAAAATCTACCATAAAGGCAATATTAAATAAAAAAAGAAGAGCAACAGAAGCCATACTTCCAAATATCCACATACGAGATCACCATTGAAAGTGGCCAAGCCTAGCTTCACTAGTCCCAGACTGTGTTTGAAATGTTCATCATACATGCACACAGCTGTTAAAGAATGGGGGGGAGATAAAAACAACAGCTGCTACTTGTATAGCAAGAGGCAACTCCCATTTCCAGTCTTTAACAAGTCACAACAGTCACTGTAATAATGAATATTTGAAATGTAGACTCTTCAGAAGCCAGCACCAAACAAACACATTTTTACAATATGCTTTATACACATAGCGCTGCAGCTTACAGGGCTTCCGATACTGAGCAGTGGTTCAGACTCCGAGCCTCGGTTCACACTGACAGCGGGAATGAAATTGTGCGAGTTCAGCAGAATTCACACCATCTCATCCTCGCATGTCAGTACCGACTTCGGGGGCGATTTCAGAGACATCTGTGCGGGTTTCTGCACAGATACCTACTGAAATCGCACCCCGAAGCCACCAAAAAGTAGTACACAAACTATTCTTGGGAATCGGTGCGGTGCCACAAATATGGCCTCGCACGGTCATGTCATATCGCATACCAAAATCGCTGCAATGTGAACCAGGGCTTAACCACTTGACCACTGGGCACTTAAACCCCCTTAACCACTTAAGGACCGCCTCCTGCACATATACGTCGGCAGAATGGCACGGCTGGGCACAAGCACGTATATATACGTCCTGTACTAGTACCCACCCGCGGGACTCTCGGACCCAAACACAGCTGGAGTCCCGCGATCGGTCCCCGGAGCTGAAGAACGGGGAGAGCCGTGTGTAAACACAGCTTCCCCGTTCTTCACTGTGTCGGCAGCATCAATCGTGCCATCCCTTTTATAGGGGGACACAATTGATGACGTCACACCTACAGCCACACCCCCCTACAGTTGTAAACACACTTCAGGTCACCCATAACCCCTTCAGCGCCCCCTGTGGTTAACTCCCAAGCTGCAATTGTAATTTTCTCAATAAACAATGCATTTTAAATGCATTTTTTGCTGTGAAAATGACAATGGTCCCAAAAATGTGTCAAAATTGTCCGAAGTGTCCGCCATAATGTCGCAGTCACAAAAAAATAAAAAAATAAAAATAAAAATTGGTGATCGCCGCCATTAGTAGAAAAAAAAAAAAAAATCTATTAATAAAAATGCAATAAAACTATCCCCTATTTTGTAAACGCTATAAATTTTGCGCAAACCAATCGATAAACGCTTATTGTGATTCTTTTTAACAAAAATAGGTAGGAGAATACGTATCGGCCTAAACTGAGGGGAAAAAAATATTTTATATATTTTTGGGGGATATTATAGCAAAACGTAAAAAATATTGAATTTTTTTCAAAATTGTCGCTCTATTTTTGTTTATAGCGCAAAAAATAAAAACCGCAGGTGATCAAATACCACCAAAAGAAAGCTCTATTTGTGGGAAAAAAAGGACGGACGCCAATTTTGTTTGGGAGCCACGTCGCACCACTGCGTAATTGTCAGTTAAAGCGACTCAGTGCCGAATCGCAAAAAGGGGCAAGGTCCTTTAGCTGCATTTTGGTCTGGGTCTTAAGTGGTTAAAACCAGACCAATTTTCAGCTTTCGGTGCTCTCACATTTTGAATGACAATTACTCAGACATACAACACTGTACCCAAATGAAAATGTCATCCTTTTTTTCCCCCACAAAAGGAGCCTTCTTTTGGTGGTATTTAATCACCGTTGGGTTTTTTATTTTTTGCACTATAAAAGAAAAAAAAAGAAAAAAAAGACTGAAAATTCTGTAAAAAAATGAATTTCTTTGTTTCGGTTATAAAATTTAGCAAATTTGTCATTTGTCTTCATAAATTTTGGCCAAAATGTATACTGCTACATATCTTTGGTAAAAATAAATACAAATTGGTGAATATTATTTGGTCCACAAGCTATGGTGCCAATATCTGAAAATTGTTCGGGCGGTATCGCAGAGTACTGCGCAGGGGGTATCGCAGGGTATTGCAGGAATGGCTGGATTTGTGACTGCAATAGTCACAGATCCAGCTCACAGCACTGTTGACACCCGCTCTCTCATCAAATGACGCCGGTTTGTTTACATGTGATCGCTCCTTAATTGGACGGAGCGATCGCGTGGTAAACGGCCGCTATCAGCGGCAATTTACCGCGATCCGTGATGCGCCGGGTCCTCTGGACCCGGCGGTCACTGACACTCCTGTGTGCACGCAGGAGCGCGATTCTGGGAGGACGTCCTCCCAGAGTTAAGGAACCGCCTTGTAGCCGTAAGTCGGCTATGGGGCAGTGATTAAGTGGTTAAAGTCATACAGCAAAATCTACAGCTGCTGTGAGAGGAGTAAGACAAACCATTTACCACCGACAGTGCATTCAAATGGTCAGCTTTTAAAGGGGTTGTAAAGGTTAGTTTTTAATTTTCTAAATAGGTTCCTTTAAGGTAGTGCATTGTTGGTTCACTTACCTTTTCCTTTGATTTCCCTTCTAAATGTTTATTTTCTTTGTCTGAATTTCTCACTTCCTGTTTTTCCTCAGTAAGCTTGCCCCCATCATCCGAGACGTTCTGGCTGGGGTTTAGTCAGCCAGAACAGCTTACTGAGGAGGAACAGGAAGTGAGCAATTCAGACAGACAAAGAAAAAACCCATTTAGAAGGGAATTCGAAGGAAAAGATTAGTGAACTGTGGCCAGTGGGGGGGAAGAAAATGTCCTGGGCCCAGCATCCATGAGAATAAACATGGCCTCTGGCTTGGTGGTCAGTAGGAGGTATGGTGCTCAATCATTGATATTAGTGGGAGGAATAATGTCTCATCATTAATGTCAATGGCAGGATTTATGCCCCCACTGTTGGTGTCAGTGGGAGGAATTGTGTCCAAGGGCCAGATAAAGGCTAGCAAAGTACCGCATCCTCTCAGACCGTCTCAAACGTTTATTGCTCTTATGCCCAGAGTAGAGCCATCCTAAAGAAGGCCATACGCAATTAGATTCCTCCAGCCACACAAACAAGGCAGATATGAATCCCACTCGCTGGGACACTTTATGCACAGCAGCTACAGCCGATTAGCTGCATTCACCGATTGAGATTTTTTTTTTACAACATGCCCCTTTGACAGAAGTTGACCGACTTTTGATCAGTGTGTGGCTGTCCCCTCTCGACAAAATTCCCTGCTGAATCAACTGATTTTTGATCAGTATGTGACCAGCTTTAGACAGATAGTGCTCAGATTTATACTCATCAGGCATTATTAACCACTTAAGCCCCGGACCTTTAGGCAGCTAAATGCCCAGGCCAGGTTTTGCGATTCGGCACTGCATCGCTTTGACAATTGCGCGGTCGTGCGACGTGGCTCTCAAACAAAATTGCCGTACTTTTTTCCCCCACAAATGGAGCTTTCTTTTGGTGGTATTTGATCACCTCTGCGGTTTTTATTTTTTGCGCTATAAACAAAAATAGAGCAACAATTTTGAAAAAAAGCAATATTTTTTACTTTTTGCTGTAATAAATATCCCCCATAAACATATAATTTTTTTTTTCCTCAGTTTAGGCCGATACGTATTCTTCTACCTATTTTTGGTAAAAAAAAAAAAAATCGCAATAAGCGTTTATCGATTGGTTTGCACAAAATTTATAGCGTTTACAAAATAGGGGATATTTTTATTGCATTTTTATTAAAAAAAATTTTTTTACTACTAATGGCGGCGATCAGCGATTTTTTTCGTGACTGTGACATTATGGCGGACACTTCGGACAATTTTGACACATTTTTGGGACCATTGTCATTTTCACAGCAAAAAATGCATTTAAATTGCATTCTTTATTGTGAAAATGACAGTTGCAGTTTGGGAGTTAACCACAGGTGGCGCTGTAGGAGTTAGTGTTCACCTAGTGTGTGTTTACAACAGTAGGGGGGTGTGGCTGTAGGTCTGATGTCATCGATTGTGTTTCCCCTATAAAGGGGATGACACGATCGATGCGCCGCCACAGTGAAGCACGGGGAAGCCGTGTTTACATACGGCTCTCCCCGTTCTTCAGCTCCGGGGAGCGATCACGACGGAGCGGCTATAAACGAATAGCCGCGCCGTCGTCCCGGATCGCAACCCGCGCAAAGGCAAGGACGTTTATATACACCAATCTGCCTGTCCGTGCCATTTTGCGGACGAAAATAGTCGTGCGGCGGACGTTAAGTGGTTAAAGAAAGCAAGATTAAGGCTGTCCTCAAGAAGCCTAAGCAACTCTTTTCCGTCAATGCAGTACATATAGCCAGCATAAAAATTTATGAACAACCAATGCCTGCAGCAATAAACTCATGACATGATGTCTACGGATAAGTGTCCCATGTTTCACAACTATCAAAACACATGAAGTCATATATATCCATCCCTATTTTTTCCTATTCGCAAGGAATTCAACTTATAAATCTGTTTGGCCAGAACTAATGCGCATGCTGTAAAAAAGTATCCATGAGCCATGAACATGGAATAATTGACAAGTGAAAACAAGTCCAACCCAGCTACAATAAAAGTATCTAACACACTTTTTCTTTGTTTTGGACCCAATGGTCAGCGTTGCTCTTGGTCTCTATATCCACCGAGGACATTCTCCCTTTCTACAAGTCCTAGTGACCACTGTCATGGAAGACTAAAAGTGAGGAAATTTGGAGTTCTGACCAGAACCGGAAGAGGAAAAAATCATCCAATTGGATAAAGACAGCATGAATAAATATAAGATCGATATGTGAACAGACTGAGTTTTACGCTAATGCTTTTACAGCCAGTTATACATGAAGACTCCTGGATACAGTAGATAGCTAGATGGGTCACAGCAATATAACACAAGTAGCATTCTGCACACATTGGGGGAGATTTACTAAAACTGGAGCACTCACAATCTGGTGCAGCTGTGAAAGGTAGCCAATCAGCTTCTAGCCTCAGTTTGTTCACTAAAGCTTTGGCAATGTAACCTGGAAGCCAATTGGTTTCTCTGCAGAAGTGAGCCTAATTTTGCACTTTCCAGCTTTAGAAAATAAACCCCCATTGTCGGATACTGATGCTCATGTATTACTATACAGAAGCAATCAGCTTGTACTGCTCTCTTCTCCAAACTGAACACATGCCAGAGGCACAGAGGGCAGCCCAGCAATAAACACTCACATATGCTAGTATAAATACGTGCATATGTTCTTAGGAGTAGATTTTAATCTTCATATCAGACACCTTGGTGTCAACAAGCACACCATTGCCAACAATTCCTCTGTATAGTCTGGTTGGTTGCCGAGACATTAAAACCCATAATAGCCAACCAGGCAAGGTGTGCAACTTACAGGCCATCATGTAAACATACAAAGACTCAAGACAAATTCAGGTCTATGTAGTAAAGTGTTTTATGTGAAAACATCTAAAGTTTTACAGTGTGTGGAATGAGAATGATAAATGGATGACTAAACTACATGGCTCGTGATATTCTGGATGTGCGACGTTCAGATACAGCCCATCGGGGTGTTTTAGACAGTCCACATGACTTGTACACATTGCTGAGGAAAAGCAAGTCATACCTTGCAGGTCTCAACAGCAATAAAATGTTGGCAGGCCTCCTTATCAATCACGGCACTTACATGTTACTACAAAGACTACATAGCTGTGCTAACTAGTCTGCCATCCTAGCAAGTGAATGTTTAATCACTAAATACACATTGCTGTCAATGCAGAGCGGACATGACTCCTTTCTGCTCAAATACATTTATTAGGTTACAGTGTACACGGATTATTTAGCAACAAAAAAAGTAACTATCAGGAACCTGAGTGATTTCTTATTACAGAACATAGAGCATCTGTGCCCTGCCAGTTCTGCAGTGAGAACTGAGCAACTAAACACTGCTGATCACTCAGTTCTCCCCTCCGCTCTGAGTAGAGAGCTGTAATGGTCAGTCACTGGCTCTTTGCTCTGCTCTCACTAGAGGGCTGGCTAAGGCCCTCAGCGGATCTCTGAGAAGATGAGTCAGGTGCTGATCCAGGCATCTAGGTGGATCCTGATTATATGGATGGTATCTTTTCTGAGCCTGGACTGGCTGAGTGACGTCAGTCGATAGACTTTAGCCCACTGTCGGCTCAAAACTAGTCACAGGACTGCAGAACGAACTGCACTCCTGTGACCTACATGAGAAGTACAGCCAAAATAGCTTTAACTATACTTCTCCTTTGACGACGAGCATATGCAGCGTTGCAGAAATTGGTGTTCTTCTGTGGGGCAGCCTGCTTTTCTTGTGCCGAGAGCACACCGTTTCTTCACTGAGAGAGCCCGGTCTAGTACCAACGATCAGGAACCGGGAGGCTTGGACCCCAATCCCCTAATCGTTGTGATAGCCTATGGCTATCACCATAATCCACTGTACCCCATGTTTTTTTTTATTCTCCTCTTGAATGCAAAAACATTGCATCTTTCTCATTGCTAAAGGAAATGTTTTTTATATATATATTACAGTACAGTTTTCTTTATTTTCATGACTATGAAAATTGTAGATTCACACTGAAGGCATCAAAACTATGAATTAACACATGTGGAATTATACATAACAAAAAAGTGTGAAACAACTGAAAATATATTTCATATTCTAGGTTCTTCAAAGTAGCCACCTTTTGCAGCAGACACATCTCTAGAACCGTTAAGAGGAGACTGTGTGAATCAGGCCTTCATGGTAGAATATCTGCTAGGAAACCACTGCTAAAGAAAGGCAACAAGCAGAAGAGACTTGTTTGGGCTAAAGAACACAAGGAATGGACATTAGACCAGTGGAAATCTGTGCTTTGGTCTGATGAGTCCAAACTTGAGATCTTTGGTTCCAACCCCCGTGTCTTTGTGCGACGCAGAAAAGGTGAACGGATGGACTCTACATGCCTGGTTCCCACCGTGAAGCATGGAGGAGGAGGTGTGATGGTGTGGGGGTGCTTTGCTGGTGACACTGTTGGGGATTTATTCAAAATTGAAGGCATACTGAACCAGCATGGCTACCACAGCATCTTGCAGCGGCATGCTATTCCATCCGGTTTGCGTTTAGTTGGACCATCATTTATTTTTCAACAGGACAATGACCCCAAACACACCTCCAGGCTGTGTAAGGGCTATTTGACCAAGAAGGAGAGTGATGGGGTGCTGCGCCAGGTGACCAACTCTTGAAGCTCATCAAGAGAATGCCAAGAGTGTGCCAAGCAGTAATCAAAGCAAAAGGTGGCTACTTTGAAGAACCTAGAATATGAAATATATTTTCAGTTGTTTCACACTTTTGTGTTATGTATAATTCCACATGTGTTAATTTATAGTTTTGATGCCTTCAGTGTGAATCTACAATTTTCATAGTCATGAAAATAAAGAAAACTCTTTGAATGAGAAGGTGTGTCCAAACTTTTGGTCTGTACTATATATATATATATATAAAAATGACAAAATAGCTATCAGAATGGGAGTGGAGTCCTATTCTTACATGTCGGGCCAGTCTCCCATGCTATATGGTTGCCGACGAAGGAACAGGCCCCAATTCTGAGCTCTTTCCCTTTCACTGGGAATATGGGACAGACTCTCCAAAGCTCACAAATTGAAATATACGCATAGCCCTTTGGCTCCTTTACTCCAGAACAGAGTTCTCCGCGGGTCTCTCCCTGAACTTTCGACTGGTGGATTAAAAATGGCTTTCTACACAGCCAATCTTTGTGATAAGGACATTTTAACAAAATAAGCCTTGACAGAGAAATACCAGCTACCAATGTCAGAACATTTTCCTCAGATAGCACATTTTTAAATAAATTATCTCGTAAATCTGATATTTTTTCTATATCTATGGAGTATCTATGCCACAAATATGATAACATTTTAGGTTAATTTACGGAAATTTATGGTATTTTAACCTATACTTCAGCTAAATTAGGGTACATGGAAAAATGGGAGTAGAATCTCAATGAAACCCTTGAACTTGATGAATGGCATTCGTTCACTCAAAGAAGCCTCCAGGTCACTCAATAATACCACCATTATCGAGGCAAACTATAAAAAGCTATTAAGACGATACATACCAGTTAGGCTGGAAGGCTATGTTCCAGGGTCGTTTCGGCTATCTTTCAGAGGTTGTGGCCAGGAGGGGACAGTATTCCACATACGGTGGTAGTTTGCCAAGGTAAGACGTTTGTTAGTATTGAATTTCAGTTTTACCATCACCCAAGTTGATTTGACCAAATCCCTGAAACATGCTCTACTAGGCACCGTGGTGGTGGAGGGTTAGAGACATCGGAGAAGACACCTCACATATATTTATTTGTGTCTGCAAAGATCACCATTAACACGTCATGGAAGTCCACCGCTATACACTTTGAACAGCTCAAAGCCTCAAACACACATTGAATTATGATAACTGAGCGATTTGCAATCTTAAAAAGGACAAAATGAATATGTTTGAGAAAGTATGGGACCCGTGGGTCAAATATCTGTTTTCCGATCCCCAGAATATACCCACTTATATTACTTTCTAGACTGTTAGGTTTGAAACACAGTGTTCCCCAACCCCTACTCGCTTCATTTTACCTCCTTTTTCTTGGCTTTCTGGCCTCTCTTCTTCATTCTTACTTCCACCTATTCCTTTGCCCCAGGTGAAATAATATCTAGCTTCCCTACTGATGCCCCGGTGAAATAATATCTAGCTTCCCTACTGATACTGCCTATAAGAGTACCAGTACCAGCTGTTCTACTCTAATAAAGTAGAACAGCTAATGGCTAGTGAAGGGGGAAGGGGGGCTTGGATGGCCATCGGGATTGGCCAGCCGGGGGATGGTGTGTTCAGGGTGATGTGCAGTGTTAGTTTTCCGCTACACATAGCGTTTTGCTTTTAGGCTAAAAAGTTACATTTTGGTCTCATCCGACCAGAGCACCTTCTTCCACATTATTTGCCATGTCCCCCACATGGCTTCTCACAAACTGCAAATTGGACTTATGGCTTTCTTTCAACAATGGCTTTCTTCTTGCCACTCTTCCATAAAAGGACAGATTTGTGGAGTGCACCACTAATAGTTGTCCTGTGGACAGATTCTCCCACCTGAGCTGTGGATCTCTGCAGCTCCTCCAGAGTTACCATGGGCCTCTTGACTGCTTCTCTGATTAATATTCTCCTTGCCCGGCCTATCAGTTTAGGTGAATGGCCATGTCTTGGTAGGTTTGCATTTGTGGACTACTCTTTGCATTTTTAGACGATGGATTGATTTTATTATAACCTAACCCCGCTTTAAACTTCTACACAACTTTCTCTCTGACCTTTCTGGTGTGTTCCTTGGCCTTCATCATGCTGTTTACTGAGGTTCTCTATTAAATTACACACAGGGTGTCTCTTTTTACTAAATTAGGTAACTTCTGAAGGCAGTTGATTCTACTAGATTTTAGTTAGTGGTATCAGAGCAAAGGGGGCTGAATACAAATGCATGCCCCACTTTTCAGATATGTGTAAAAAATAAAGAAAAAACTTTTATCATTTTTCTTCCACTTCACAATTAAGTGCCACTTTGTGTAGGTCTATCATATGTATATATATATTTTTTTATATATAAAAACAAAACATTTAATTGATTTTAAACCCTTTGTCATGAAGGGGGCTATCAAGCACTTGAAGGGGGACAAAACAGGCAGTGGAAGAAAAACACGAATTTGAAGAAGAGGAGGAGTTCTAGAAGTGTGCAGTTGATCTTTTGAACAAGGTACAGGGCTAGTATACTGTGCAGCAGAAGGCTGGGCACACTGGCTTTAAAACTGGGCTGTGAATTGAGCAACAAGTGTAGGAGGGGTTGCTTCAAGGGAAGGCAGATTGTCCAATGAGCATTTTTCTGGACAGTCTGTGCTGTATGTAATATGTTTTGCTTGTAACCAATCCTCCAGCGGTAAATCAAAAAGTTTACACGTCACAGCACACCACTGAACAGTTGAATGCAAGTTAGGTAAGAAAAAAAAAAAAACAAGGGAGGATGAATCCATGATGAAGTAGACCAGGGTCTTTTAACATGACTGATTCCCAGCCCCATAAATAGGCATGAACTATTCTCCATCGCAAGCTGTTACGGAGAACAGGATAGGTTCCTTTAAATCATTGTTGAAATGTGTCATTTAGGAGATTTGGCCCTGTTCTATGATTACGTCATTTGCGCATGCGCATTTCAATCCACATTTACGGCACGACTGTCACACAACGATGTGCTGTGGTAACATAATCTTCACTCCCTGCTCAAAGTTTAAGCTCCTCCTGAAACCCCACGTGACTAGCTACAACACAGAGTGAAGATAACGGCTTATATGTGCACTGTAAGGTGACCAGTTTCCCATCGGAAAACCATGCAAAATAGACAATGTAAATAATGAAGTAGCTTCCTTACATCTTACAGCACATGCGCGAGGTTACTGTGGTTATGTAGGATGGAGGTAGGGTAGTTTCAGGTTTCCCTAAAGATGGTGTTGACTTCAGAAACATTGGAAGAAAAAAAAAAAAAAGTATGCAAATAAAGTAAGGAGACTCCAATGGCGTTGTAACATACCTGGTTAGATTGTAATGTGCATTGCAGTGCAGATCAGTGGTTAACTGGTTTATGCAAAATTGAGTTTACTACTGCTTTAAGTCTTTACAGGCTTCCATAATGAGTAGGTAGCACACAATGAAAGCATAAGTCAGAGCAACCCAAACTCACTAATGCAGAGTATGGACTGAACATGAACACTTTTTTTTTATTATTAAAAAAACAGAACCCTAATGCTACTTTGTAAACACTGTAGAATCCACCGGAGCCAAGATAAGGGAAGTTAAAAAAAAACACACACACACACACACACACACACACACACACACACAAAGCATTCCTGACACACCTTATCTTTGTTACTAGCGCAAAACAATCTTGTACTATGCCCTGGATGTTGCATAATGAAGAGGCTGGCAGCTGCATGTTTGGGTACAAGACAGCAGATATTCATAAGATAATGATCACCAGAGGCTAGATGCCTAAATAAAAGCTGGTCTTGCATTGCATAATTTGTAGATTTTTTTTTCCCGCCATCTGATTCTCATTTGAGATTTTCCTCCACTTCCTGTCCCATAGCCAAACAGGAAGTGCGAGTACATCCCTGCAAATTAATGGGAATTCCTTGGGGACCCCCAAGTCATGAGAACTTGTGTCCCTATTGGAAGGTTTCTCTTATTACTTTTCTACAACCCAAAATGTGGGATTTTCTTTACCGTCAATGATGATGATAAACAAGACAAATAAAAGGAGGGTGAATCTCCTTAACAGGGCCACCGACAACAATACAAACTGGAAGGGGTTCGAATCTTTATTATATATTTTTATGGTTGAACTAGATAGACTTTTGTCTTCTTTCAACCTATGTAATCTCTTTCCACTCTCTTAAAAAAAAAAAAGAAGGAGGGTTTAGCCTTTAGTTATACTTCAACTGTAACCCGATTGTATACAAAGAAAATCAGATTAGTTCAAATTTAGATCACATGGATTTTTAAATTGCATGAACACTCCACATAGTCATACATCCAAAACGCATGTGTATATGATCAATATACAATCAGGATTTTTTTTAAACTCAGTGTTTTAGTGTGTTTCTGAGAAATGCCAAGCCTTGAACTACATCAGCCATTAAAGTAGAACTATACATAAAAACAGAATGCAAGTCTCAAACCCACATTTTATTCACAATAGTACACATATAAAAATGTTTAAACTGAGAAAATGTACTATTTTAAGAAAAAAAAAAATAAGGTCATTTTGAAATTGGTGGCAGCAAAAAAGTTAAGACAGGGCAACAAAAAGTTGTAAGTGGTACCAACAAGGAATAACATTTTGCAATTGAAACTAAGTTAAGTTAATTGCCAATAGGTCAGTAACATGATTGGGTATAAAGAGTCAGAATGTCTCAAAAGTAGAGATGGGCAGAGCTTCACCAATCTGCAAAAAGCTGCTTCTAAGGATTTTCAAACTATTTTTAGAATCTTGTTCCTCAATGTAAAATTCCCAATATTTTGCCATGAGAATTTTGATAGGATTGTTATTTTATGCTCACAAGTCTATACGACTTAAATGGAAATCCCCACAGGCCCCTACTTTAGATTTCTGGAAGTCTTAATAAAATGGTGCCATTGTACAAATTCACATATGAATCTAGAGAGGGTGCCCTAATAAATTCTCTAAGGTATGGAACCTTACCTTAGAGAATTTATACAAAAACCCTCGTGACACACGCAATGCCCCCATGATTAAGGGTTTGCTGCTTCCCAGTATTTGACGCACTGCAATGTGGTACTTGTTCTTCTGAATCCTATTTAGTGCCTACCAGCAGAACCGAATATGTCAACCTCGACTTTGGTTGCCAGGTTTTTATGCGCTTCCAAACCTGTGTTTTTAAGCCTGGGTATCAGCAATAGGCTTTGTTTTGTGTATCTTAACTTTAAAATTGCAAAGACTTAAACCCCTTCCCATTATCTGTACACATATTGGTGCATCTTGAAAGGAAAAATACAACAAAGATGACCCAGGACTGCAAAGCAGTTAGAATCCTATATCAGGCAACAATGGGACAACATTCTTCTTCCAAAACTCCAGCAACTGGTCTCCTCAGTTCCTAGATGCTTACAAAGTGTTGTTAAAAGAAGAGGGATGCTACACCCTGGTAAGCATTGCCCTGTCCCAAGTTTTTTGAGATGTGCTGCTGCCATCAATTTCAAAGTTAACTTATTTTCATATGCGGACACTACTCACGTATGCATTCGTTTCTGCACCCGAGCTCGGCAGGACGGAGCACGTTTACATTTTTATTTATTTTACCTTTTCATTTTTACACTTTTCTTTTTTCCTCTCCCGCCACCCATAAAAGTGATCTTGCAGCAAATCCACTACAGAGACCACTTATCTTGAAACGTACCGCCCGCTATGGGAAGAGGATTCCGGAGTTATGATAGCTAGCTGCTACCACAACGTATTCCTTTTCAAAGTAGTGAAGAAAAACGACGGCAGGCGGTCAGGAAGTGGTTAAAATGGCAAATCTTTTCAGTTTAAACATTTGAAATATCTTCTATTGTGAAAAAATGTGGGTTTTTGAGAATTTCAAATCTATCACTATCTATTTTTTTTTTTTTTTTTTTAATTTATATTATTACAAAACATCCCAACTTTTTTCCCGAGTTTATAATCCAGATTACCGGTAGTCCAAATCAGCCATTTACAAAAGAAATGTTAATTGTTTTCCATTTTGGCTAATGCAGTATACAATTTTGTATATGGGCATTTACAGTTAAACGTTTTAATTTTAATCTTAAATAACAATTTACATCAAGGTTGTCCTGGCCAAAAGCTGGTAGCTATGATGAGGATGCTGTAGGTAAAATTTCCTCCCCATCCCCCCCATTAATATTTATAAAGGAGCTTCCAATAACTATTCAGTTGTACCTGTAGTTTTACCCGTTCACCACGTATACATTTTTACTTAGTTCTCAGACATATAAAAACACATATCCAAACATAATAGCTTCACATACAAAGCTTGTATGATGCCAGTGCATTCAAAAGGAAAGGAAAGGGAGCATCTCATCCAGGAGAGAATGATTTTACAATCTGGCATGCATACAAGTTGGTCTCAGACCTGCCGACTCTCCCACTGAGACTTTAATTTCACTACGGCTGCCTGGCCAAAAGGTAATGTAATGAGTTGTTAATTTTCAATAAACATATCATTGCCCTTCTCTTTCCACTATCTGCACCACCAATCTGGCTGTCCTTCTCCACAAATGCTCACTCAAAAGGTGTTCATTTGGAAATAAACATAAATTAGCGGCTGTTACATGAACTCACATCACAGTATCAAAGCTGCAGCATGTGCACTGCTAATTAATGTGAAGAAATTGAACACATTTAAAAAGCCATTACCAGGAGAGGCACAGGAAAGGATTGTGAGAAATCAAAAATGATAAAACAAAAGAGAAAAAAAAAAAAAAAGAAGATCTAAATATGCGATAGCGTCTTAAGCATTTATCACCTAATTGATTAGCCTTGAGGGCTCATTCACATGGGTGCTCAATCCCATAGAGTGTGAAGAGATGTTTGTTTACTTTTGCCGCAGTTGCGTGCAGGCAACCCATTTAAGTGAATGGAGATGCATTGGCTGTATGGACTCACCAACACAGTCAAATCGGATTGGTAAGCCAGAGCGCATGGGTCAATGGGCCCATTAAATTAAAAAAAAAAAAAAAAAGAAGGACGACTGAGGAAAGGTAGGTACAGATCTAGGCCCAGACCAAGGCCCTGTTCATACTATTAAAAGCAGGTGTTTGAGACGCATTTTTAAAGCTCCTCAAATGGCAAGTAAAGCAGTTTGCATTTGATCATATGGATGGCACACAGAGCTAAATCACATTATCAAAACAAAGTGTTTGCAACGCATCACGTGGAGTCAAAAAATTAAGCTACATTTTAAGTATGGAAGGACTTGAAGCCATCTCAACTTTTTATATTCAAGTCTATGATAACGCACCATAAACATGCCATTTGCAGCGCGTTAGACCTTGTTCACAGCTTTATAAAAAAAAAAAAAAAAAAAAACCTCGTGACACACGCATAGGGCATATGGAGAGGGTTTTCAATGTGTGGCACAAGCTAAAGAAAATGCATAATTAATTTTACAGTGTTCTGTGAACGAATGAATTAAAAACTACCAACAACCTTTGCGGGTGTCGGCTTGTAGTTCGCAATGAACTACCACAGCACTGTTGAGCAATGTGGTAGTTCATCGATTCTTCCCGTCAGTGAAATACTGCCTAGCAATATGATGTATGGGCAGACAGCCCATCCGATTCCTGCACCATTTCACAGTTCGCACTGCGATCTGCTGACAAATCTGAGGGTGTCTTTAACTTTACATTGACACCCACAGAAGTTCGCAGATCTCAGTGTGAAACACTGTGCGATTAAGGTGCGATGCGGGAACCCGCTCTCGCATCGCACCAGTGTGAACCCAGCCACAATGCACATTTATTTACCTGACAAAAATGTATGCTTTAGGTGCATTTGTTCAGCATCAGTATTTTAAGAACGTATGAACAAGGCCTAAAGCTGGCCATACACTTGTAAAAGCAGCTTTTTTTGTTGAGCTGCATGAGCCCTTAAAATGACATTTTGGTCATGTAGTTTGGCCAGCTTAAAAAAAAAAGAAGGTTAGAGGGGTTGTAAAGGAAAACAAATGTTTTCATAATAAGCATCCTTTACCTGCAGACATTCCTCTTTTCACTTCCTCATTGTTCGTTTTTGCTCAGAAGTTGCTCTATTTCTTCTCTGTTCTGTTCACTTCCTGCTTGTCCGTTTATTACGGACCACCGTGAAGGGAGGCTTTACTGCGGTGGTCAGTGACGTGCTCGCCCCCTTCTGGGAACTACATCTGTGCGGCAGGACGCTCTCTACATGTTAGAGACTTCAAGGAGGTGTGAATTACTGGGCGTTCCGCAATGCATACTGGGAAATGTAGTTCTTACATGAACGAGCACCGCAAACCAGGAAGTGAATGAGAGAACAGGAACTAGAACGCCGGAGGTGATATAGATGAAGGAATTTAATAGGTATTTACTCGTTTTTTAACAAAATCATTACACTATTCTGTCTGTCTACCTTGCTGACATTAATTTTAGGCAAAACATTTTTTTCCTTTACAACTCCTTTAAGTTCACCTTCTGGGAGAACATATTAAAATGCACATATTCATGCAGAAAAAAAAATGTGCATTCATTAATTTTTCCCGCAGGGACTAGGAACGCATTGCACTGGTGATCAGTAGTTTGCAGGTGCAATACCAG
Organism: Rana temporaria; assembly: GCF_905171775.1. Classification (NCBI taxonomy): domain Eukaryota; kingdom Metazoa; phylum Chordata; class Amphibia; order Anura; family Ranidae; genus Rana; species Rana temporaria. The sequence goes on from NC_053494.1 coordinate 118,692,780, forward strand.
GCTCCTGCAGACTCTCAGTATAGTTGTCTAGCTGTACATCTTATACAGGCGGACAGTTGCTGAAGAGCAGGAAGATCAATGTACTACGAGAGTGCTAACCAGCACCCTCGCAGTTCACCAAGCACCACAAGCCGTCTGCCACCTGCAACTTAAAACAGATGCCTGAAAGTATCCGAGTATCTGCTTGCATGAGGCCCAAGACCAAAAATGTGGTCCAGGTAATAATAATTGTGAAGTGGAAGGAAAATTATGAATGGTTTTAATTTTTTTTTTTTTTACAAATAAATATATCTGAAAAGAAAAGTGTGACGTGCATTTGTATTCAGCCCACCCACAAAGCATTCCCACAACATGATGCTGCCATCAACAGGTTTCACAGTGGGGATGGTGTGTTCAGCGTGATGTGCAGTGTTAGTTTTCTGCCACACAGCGATTTGACTTTTAGGCGAAAGATCAATTTTGGTCTCATCAGAGCACCTTCTTCCACATGGCTTCTCTCAAACTGAAAATGGGACTTTTTATGGCCTTCATTCAACAATGGCTTTCTTCTTGCCACTCTTCCATAAAGGTCAGATGTGTGGAGTGCACGACGAATAGTTGTCATGCGGATCTCTAAAACTGCTCCAGAGTTACCATGAGCCTCTTGGCTGCTTCTCTGATTAATGCTCTCCTTGCCCAGTCTGTCAGTTTAGCTGGACAGCCATGTCTTTGTAGGTTTGTAGTTGTGCCATACTCTTTCTATTTTCAGATGATGGATTGAACAGTGCTCCATGAGATATTCAAAGCTTGGGATGAAAAAGAAAATGTATAACCTAACCCTGCTTTAAACTTCTCCACAACTTTATTCCTGACCTGTCTGGTGTGTTGCTTGGCCTTCATGATGCTGTTTGTTCACTAAGGTTCTCCAATAAACCTCTGAGGGCTTCAGAGAACATTTTTTTTTTTTATACCGAGATTAAATTACATAGATGGACTCCATTTACTAATTAGGTGACAATTAGTTCAACTATGATAGTTAGGTTAGGGGAATCAGAGTAAAGGGGGCGCTGAATACAAATGCACGTTTGTAGAATAAAAAAAAAAAAAAAAGTGAAAACCAGTTATCACTTTCCGTGCACTTCACAATTATGTGCCACTTTGTATTGGTCTATCACATAAAATACATTTGTGTTTTTGGTTGTAACATTACAAAATGTGGAACATTTAAAAAGGGGTATGAATACTTTGTCAAGGCACTGAACTTAGCTTTCCTTCTCTCACTCTAAGCTATGGTATGCAGGGAGATATGGAGAGGTAATATAAAAAAAGACAGATTTCAGGTACTGCATGATCAGGTGGTTAATATATTGTAACGAAAACATAACTGCCTTAAAAGCGCCGCTATACCAGCCTAAGGCTACTTTCACACTGGCAGGGTGGGGGCCTTACCGGTAAAAAAAAGTTTAAAAAAGCCAGCAAATCGCTGATTTGGCAGCCCTGCCCATTTATTTCAATGGCAGGGGCAGTGGAGCAGCGATGTATACACCTCTCCCCCACCACCCAAAAGATACTGCTTGTACGACTTTTCCTGTCCTGTAAGCACACCGCCCCAGTGTGAGAGCACTCAGGCTTTCACACTGGGGTGGCTTGAGAGGCACTTTTCAGGTGCCAAATGTGACAATTTAGTTACATTTAAATATGTTATTTATAAAATAACTAAAGATAAATGTATCCCATTTCAGAAGAGGCATCAGTAAACCCTATGAGCAACTCTCCTCTGAAATGCATGGGCTGTAGTTAGGAATCTGACAGCAGCTATGACATCATACCGGCTTCCTGCATCCTATAAAACTTCCCAAAACAACTCACAAGGTAAGAGATTAGACCTGAAGCAACTGCTTTACATTTCAGGCGGCTTATTCAGTAAGAAACAGGACAAAGTACATACTGGAGTTAACTTACAATAAGAAATTTGAATGCAGCCTTATAACATAGGTGTATGGAATAGTGCATTTTATAGGGTACACAGCCTTGGAAACTTCACAACTAATAAGATAAAGACATTCCAGCACCAGTCCCCAAAAGCAAAATAGAAGATAGCAAGAGAAAGTTCTATGACAACGCTACAAAACAAATCTTTAAACAGCTCAGCTAACCTTTATGCCATACAAAAATCTTATTGGTTTTTAAAGTGAAGTTCTTATATACTGTACCCATGTATACAAATATCTCTTTAGTCTGTAAACATCCAAACATATGACCAAGAAAATAATGTTGAGTCTATTTAGAGCTTTTGAAAACTAGCCTTGTTCTTCAGTAGAGGAAATTTGAGAAATAAATACTGTAAATTACGCTGCATGAACTGAAATGTCAAGTCTGGCAAATGAATGCATCATACCCAAAAAGTGCCCCAAAAGTAAAGCCTAGTACACGCGATTATCAGATGAATGATCGGCTTTTTTCTTGCATGCCAATCTCATATTCAAAACCCACAGGTTACTAAAGTTACGAAAAATCTCATACTACAGAATACAACTTTGGGAATGATGTAATGTGTTGTATTTTTTAATTTCCGAGCATGCGTGGTCATGGTCACAAGATTTTTCGTACAAATACTATACCAATTCACACAATTGTTTGTTCTGTTATTGTAGTAGAAAAAAGGTTTGCGTTTGGCTCTGCAAAGCTGTGTGTTAATAATCAGATTATTGGATGGTCGCTCCGAAAGTGGTATTTTCTCATGGTGTGTACTAGAGATTAGTGGGAAAAAATAAAACACAATTATTTCAAACTTTGTCTCTTTCCAGCATTAATCATCATGGTCAGAAGTTCCAACCTGTGCTGAATTTGTCTGTGTCCCCATTGGAGAGATTTCCAATAAACTCCTGTCCTGCTGGCACATGGCCAGCAAAACAACTTGACAGACATCTAACCCTTCCACACTTGTGCATATGCACTTTATGTTCAAACAAGGAAATTGCATTCAATGGGCATGCCGCGTGTCAAAGTGCAAACTTTTTTTTCCCTCTCTTTTTTTTAAACACAAAGCAATGCAGGTATATGAAAAAGGTACGGTTGGTATTGCTTTTTCGTACAGATGGATTCCCAAGTAGTATAACGTAGTGTGCATTTTATCACACAGGTATGAATTCCCCCAACCCCCATCTTCTAACACTGAGACAATTAAGGGTATTGCCTCATTAGTTCAACAAAGATAGGGGTGGGTACCATGATCCTATAGTAATTGAAGAAGGAAGACGGGGATGTACCAGGGACTACTCCTAAAAGGGTCCTAATCGCCAGTGGTGGTAGGACTGTTGTGGTACCCAGAAACAAACGCTTTTTTATAAAAAAAATATATATATATATATATATATATATATATATATATATATATATAAATTACAAAATTACAAAACTAGAAAGTCACAAAAGTGACAAGACACACAAAATTAAAACCCATTTACAACTCCACAGATAGGTAGAGGCGAAATAGTGATGTGAATAGTGACATATCCTTGACAGGTGTGTGTGAGCATCTTTTACCCTCATCTATTGGTTTTTGGCACTTCAGGCACCATTCCATCCCCATTACATCTCGGTGTTCCCATACAGAGTCATACTCCCCCTCCCCCCTTTTTCCTTCACCTTCTTACCTTTCCTTTTCACTTTTTTGCTTCCCTTTTCCTCACGTTAGACACTTTTTTACTCTCACCCCTATTCGTTCTTACTTTCCCTTGATCCACTTTGTTTCCCTTCTACCTGCCCACTCCCATCCTTCCCTTCCCCCCCCTCATTCCCCCCTTGTTTCCCTTCTTGTTTTTCATGTCTGTCAGTTCTACCTTTTCCCCTTCCCCTTCCCCATTCTTCCCCCCCCCCCCCCTTCCCTTTGTATCACTCTTTTTCTTATTATTTCTATCAATACAATTTCCTACACCTTTATTCCTCACTAATTGCGGCTCATTCTCTGTTACTTAACATTTTTCAGTACTGTCCAAATCCTCCAGTGTCCACCCCTGGGGGGGGGGGGGGGGTGTCTCAAATTTGCCACATATAGCCCTCTTGGGGCTATGTTGGGAAGTCACTCGTTAACCACTTAAGGACCGGACCAATATGCTGCTACATGACCCAAGGGGTTTTTACAATTCGGCACTGCGTCGCTTTAACAGACAATTGCGCGGTCGTGCGACATGACTCCCAAACAAAATTGGCGTCCTTTTTTCCCCACGAATAGAGCTTTCTTTTGGTGGTATTTGATCACCTGCGGTTTTTATTTTTTGCGCTATAAACAAAAATAAATATCCCCCAAAAACATATATAAAAATATTTTTTTTCAAAGTTTAGGCCGATACGTATTCTTCTACCTATTTTTGGTATAAAAAAAAAAAAATCGCAATAAGCGTTTATCGATTGGTTTGCGCAAAATTTATAGCGTTTACAAAATAGGGGATAGTTTTATTGCATTTTTATAAAAAAAAAAATTTTTTACTACGAATGGCGGCAATCAGCGATTTTTTCCGTGACTGCGACATTATGGCGGACACTTCGGACAATTTTGACACATTTTTGGGACCATTGTCATTTTCACAGCAAAAAATGCATTTAAATTGCATTGTTTATTGTGAAAATGACAGTTGCAGTTTGGGAGTTAACCACAGGGGGCGCTGTAGGATTTAGTGTTCACCTAGTGTGTGTTTACAACTGTAGGGGGGTGTGGCTGTAGGACTGACATCGATCAAGTCTCCCTATAAAAGGGATGACTCAATCAATGCAGCGCCATAGTGAAGCACGGGGAAGCCGTGTTTACATACGGCTCTCCCCGTTCTTCAGCTCCGGGTATCGATCGCGACGGAGCGGATATAAACGAATAGCCGCGCCGTCGTCCCGGATCGCTCCCCGAGGGAATCCCACCGACGCGTGTAGCGGAGGGGGGGTCCCGATCGGAAACCCCGACCCACGTCTAGGCAGGGACGTACAGGTACGCCAATGTGCCTGTACGTGCCATTCTGCCGACGTATATCTACATGCTGCGGTCGGGAAGCGGTTAATAAACTATATTATCTATAGCTTTGCTATAATGGGAGTTAATTTTTGACATTGTATTCATGAGATTATATATTTTCTCAGATGTGATAGACGCCTCTTGAAGAAGCGGCAGTGGCCGCGAAACATGCCGAAGATACATCACTATTTCGCCTCTACCTACCTGTGGAGTTGTAAATGTTTTTAATTTTGTGCGTCTTGTCACTTTCATGACTTCTAGTTTTGTAATTATATTATTTTTTTGGAATAAATTGTTAATCTTCTAAAAAAAAAAAAAAAGCGTTTGTTTCTGGGTACCGCAACAGTCCTACCACCACTGGAGATTAGGGCCCTTTTAGGAGTAGTCTCTGATACATCCCCGTCTAACTCTAAGACAAGACAATAAGTGGGGGAATTGGTGTACCAGGATAAAATTCATATTTCAGGCACAGACAAATAAAAGCCACACTGACAAGGGTTCTGCCATGTATGTAATATTTTAGAATATTTAAAATTGCATAAAAATACCTACAAGGAACTTTTCATGCCAAAATCAAATGACTTGAGCACAAATACAAGATTCCTTTATAATGGACATGCCCTGTGATAGAATGACTCCACCTGAGTATGTTTGTAGCAGCTACAAATTGATGCTACAAAGTATCTCTCCTGAGCATTTCTGTTGCTGTGAAATATGAGATACAGTCAATGGAAGATCTAGGTCATAGCTATTCCAGTGATTGTGTAGCTCATTTCCCTTTTGCAGCATTTGGAACTAACTATAGTGTTTATAGCTTCAGCAGCTGCATTTGTTGTCAGGCGGAGATGCTGATACTCTTGTCACACAAGCAATCTGTAGCTGCAAAGACTGGTATCTTACCCAGCAACAAAGAAAAACGTAATATCGGGGACCAAATTACTACAAAAAGAGAGCTTTGTAACTGATATAAAATATCTGATAAACAATCATTCCTATTAAAATAATTGGAAATTAAAAGAATAAAACGTTTTGTACATAATACCACATGATATAACAGCATGCACAAACAGGTTGTGAACTTTCCCCTATAGATTAAAGCTGAAACACCAGGCAATCTTCTCAAACAGCTCACTGAAATAAGTAAGTATTAGGAGCGGTTCTACTAGTCAAAGGATCTGTAATCATATTCAGAATAGATTGTGTTCTCACTTTTCTGCACAAAGAGGAGAGGTCCAGCCTTCTTAAAGCGGGAGTTCACCCGGAATTTTTTTTTTAACATTAGATTGAGGCTCATTTTGTCAAGGGGAATCGGGTGTTTTTTTTTAAATCGAAGCAGGACTTAACGTTTTAGAGATAGATCTTCTCCGCCGCTTCCGGGTATGGTCTTCGGGACTGGGCGTTCCTATTTGATTGACAGGCTTCCGACGGTCACATACATCGCATCACGAGTAGCCAAAAGAAGCCGAACGTCGGTGCGGCTCTATACGGCGCCTGCGCACCGATGTTCGGCTACTTTCGGAAAATCGTGACGCGATGTATGCGACCGTCGGAAGCCTGTCAATCAAATAGGAACGCCCAGTCCCGCAGCCCATACCCGGAAGCGGCGGAGAAGATCGCTCTCTAAAACGGTAAGTACTGCTTCGATTTAAAAAAAAAAACACCCGATTCCCCTTGACAAAATGAGCCTCAATCCAATGTTAAAAATTAAGTTTTTGGGCGAACCTCCACTTTAAGAAAAAATTTAAAAAGAATTCAACAAATACTGCTGCTGCTGACTTTTAAAATTAGAGAACACTTTCTTGTCCAGGGATCCTGTGATGTCAGTTCCCCAAGCCGATTTTTCCATCTGCTCTCAGGTGCTGCCGTTGGTTCCCTACTGCGCATGTGCGAAGCTCGCTGTGCTTTCCGAGTGGCCTGGTGGCGGGGGAAGGAGGGGGCTGAACTTTTGGATGATCTCGCTGCAACTAGATCACCTGGAAATGGGAGCAGGTACCTGTCAAACAGGTACCCGCTCCCCCCAAAAAGGTGCCAAATGTGGCACTGGAGGGGTGAGGAGTGGGATAAGCGGAGCTTTCACTTTTGAGTGGAGCTCCGTTTAAGGCCGGGTTCACACCTATGCGAATTGAGTGCGGCTTAAACCGCATCCAATTCGCAGAACATTTCTAAATACATTAATTTCAATGAGGCTGGTTCACATATGTGCGATGCATTCGCACTGCGCATTGCCGAAAAATCGTGTGCGTTTTCTAGGCATTGCGGTGTGGCTCAGGTGCGAATTCAGGCCCATTATCTTCTATGGGCACGCATCTGATTGGCAGATGTGTTCATTTCTCTCATTCTACTCAATACACTTCCCCCCTCCCAGGTCTCCAAATTCGCAGCTAAAACAGAGATGAATTGCTGAACAGCTCTCTTATCTCTTTGCAGAGATAACAGAGCTGGAATTCGCACCGCACAAGTGCGAATCCGGCCTTAAGGCTTAATGTACACGGGACAGTTTACATTTTTTCCATAACGATTTAACTTGACAAACGGTAAACAGCGTTTAAAAACATCCATTTTGCCGTGTTTACAGGTCGCGTTTTTTCCCCCCCAAAAAAAATCTCCATTAAAAACGCCTGTAAACGAAATGCTGTTGAGCCTAGGTTCACACTGCTGCGAATTCAAAATCGCGGTAAAAGGCGCGATTTTACCGTGATTTCGCGGCCGCGATTTTGCCCGCAATTTTATGTAAATCGCGGCCCGAAATCGCAAAAAGTAGTACAGGAACTACTTTTTGAAATCGCAGATGCGGCGTCGCACTGATTAGGACAGTGCCATTGCCGACAATTGCCGCCGATTTGAGATGCGATTTGACATGTCAAATCGCATCTCAAATCGTTCCAAATCGTACCCAGTGTGAACCAGGGCTAAACGTGAGTTATGGGCCGTTTACAAACCATTACAGGCATTTGACGTTTCAAATGTCTCTGAACATCCATCTCGAACGCAATTTTTTTTTTTCTTTCAAAAAGACCCTGGAAGGCTTTACCCCCTTTCCGGCACTGCGTTACTTTAACGGACAATTGTGCGGTCATGCAACGCTGTACCCAAACAAAATTGATGTATTTTTTCCCCACAAATAGAGCTTTCTTTTGTTAGCATTTGATCACCTCTCTGGTTATTTTTTACACTATAAACAAAAAAGACCAATATATTTTTTTCTTTCTGCCAATAAATATCCCCTATATGTAAAAAGAAAAAAAATCACCAAAACTAAAATGTCTTCATCAATTTAGGCCAATATGTATTATACATATTTTTGGTAAAACAAAATCCCAATAAGCGTTTATGGACTTAATATTTTTTTTATATTTTTTGCTAGTAATGACGGCGATCTGCGATTTTTAGCAGGGCTGCGTCATTGCGGCACGCAACTGACACCTTTTAGTGACACCAATACAATGATCAGTGCTAAAAAATGCACCAATTACTGTATAAATGACACTGACATGGAAGATGTTAACATCAGGGCGATCAAAGGGTTAAATGTTCTGTGTGTTTTCTTACTGTGTGGGGGAAGTGCTGACAGGAATACCACAGAGATCGCTGCTCCTAATCACTAGGAACAGCAGATCTCAATGTTGTCCCCTGTCAAAACGGGGATCTGCCTTGTTTACATAGGCAGATCCCCATTCAGTCTCTCTGTACTGCGATTGGGTCTGCCAGGCAGGATCATCGTCTTCCTTCTCCATGCAGTGGGCACATGCGCCCACATTATCTATTGCATGAGATGATGTACAAAAGTACATTGTTTCACACAACAGAGCCACCCTGCCGCAGTGTATATGCGGTGGGCGGCCTTTAAGTGAGTACCCAAGTTGAGTGATCGTTCAACTTGGGTACAACCAGCCTGTCGATTTTTACATGCGATTATGGCAAGCGTCTGTTATAGCCACTAGCAATTATCATGGTTTTCTCCTGGAAGGGGTGGCTTTCCCCGCAGGCTGAACACAATGGCTTAGTGGGAGGGATTGCCCTGTCACCATTGTATGTGTTGATGGGGGAGTCAAGCAAAATTTCTTTCCTGCAATTTGTTCCGTCTATGGCTGGCCTAAAGCAATTCAGTTTGGACACCTTCCTGTCCCAATCTGTTATCAGACAATGAAGGAGCAGCAGCAGATTGGCGAGGTAGTCTTTCTCCCCTCTCCCCTCAGCATGTTCATTGTGGGTACATATGAATGGAGCAGAGCTTGGCTGGCTCAGGATACCCCACAGTCCATATTTCCATCGCACACGTTCCTGGAATAAGCTCTTACAAAAGGTACAGGGTGCTGCAACGACAGCCAGCTGGGAAACTGGAACCTATACGATATGTGTATTCACCAGCACACCAAGTATCATCAATTTCTTCCAAGCGTTTTTTATTTTTTATTTTAAAAACATCACCACAAACCTGTGTAGTACAACGTTTCAGAGCCACGCAGGACCCTTTTGTCTGGCATGTGATGTCATCACATGCCTGACAAAGGGGTCCAGTATGGCTCCGAAATGTTGCACTACACTGTTTTATGTTATGTGATGTTTCTAGAATTAAAAAAAAAAAGTGTGGACGAAATTGATAATCCTTGGTGTGCTGGCCAATATCTACATATGGGTCAGAATACTGACTCTCATGCCACGTATACACAACCGTTTTCCGGGCTCTAGAAATAACGTTTTTTTCAACTGATCATTAAAACGGTCTTGCCTACACACGATTGTGAAAAAAAAAATGCTCTAGCAAAGCGCCGTGACGTACAACACGGCACTAAAAAGGGGAAGTTCCATTCGGATGACGCCACCCCTGGGGCTGCTTTTGCCGATTGTGTGTTAGTAAAAGACGATTCGCGCTTTTCAGTCTGTTACAGCGTGATGAATGTGCTTACTCCATTATGAACAGTAGTTTTACCAGAACGAGAGCTCCCGTCTCATAACTGGCTTCTGAGCATGCGCAGTTTTTTCACGTCGTTAGAGCCCCCACACGACCATTTTTTACAACCTTAAAAACTACAACGTTAAAAACGGCATGAAAAAAATAGAGCATGTTCGAAATTTTTAATGACCATTTTTTAGATCGTGAAAAATGCACTGGAGCCCACACACGATCGTTTTTAATGACATTAAAAAAAAAAGTCATTTTTTAGAACCTGAAAAACGGTCGTGTGTACGCGGCATCACTCTCCCTTTACGTCACATGGGGATTTAAAAATGCCAATATTAGAATAAATCCAGTTAAAATAACAATACTTAATAGTTAACATGAGATAAACTGTTAAATAATACACAGCTGAAATACACATAAGTGAACTGCTTTATCCAAGCAAAGGTTTTGTAATTCAGTCCAGCTACTTTCATAATCTCTGCCAAACAGCAAAGCCAGAAGAGTGACAACACGTTTTATATTAAAGCACTTAACGTGTACGTGTGCATGTGTGTGTGCGCGTGTGTCCAGCATTTGCTCAGGCACGGTAGCCCATTCATTGGCTGCTGTGCCCGATAAACCGCAAAAAAAGTTGCATACACTTTTTAAAATGTGGCCGCAGAAAAAAACACATGGCCTTTTTGACCCTGCGGTTCCCATACTCACGATCGCACTGCAGGCTTAGATGCATGGGGTGACATTCAGAATAAATGGCAGTTCCATACGTCTCACAAGAGCAGTGCGATACGGCTGCTGGTGGTTGTGGAAAGCAATCAGATTCCCGCACCTGCAAACGGAACGCACGACCCACACTAGTGTGAACTGAGCCTAATGGCCCATACACATGATCCAAAAATCGGACAACAGATTGTCAGGTTTTTTTTGGCATGCTAGTCGCATATCATAAATTGAGATTTTACTAGAAAGTTAAAAAATTCACGTACGACAGAATAAATTAAATCAGAAGCGAGGTCGTGTTGTAGTGTATTTCTATTGCATTTTCGGACAACTGTACCAATTAAAATAAAAATCGTACAATCTGGTATAAGAGAAAAAAAAAAATCACGCTTAGCCAATCGCGACAGTTCATCCGATGGGATATCGAAAGCCCTTTAAAAACAATCCGATTATCGTACGATCGTGTTTTTTTAGGGCCTCTTTCACACTTGTGCGACTTGGGACTGTAAAGTCGCATGACAAGTCGTACTCCATTATTTACAATGAGTACCATTCAAAGCTGTGCGACTTCAGAGTAGTCCCTCTACTACTTTGGTCCGACTTTGATGCGAGTTGAGGTCCATAGACCTCAAGTTTACACAGGCATTCTCTGAAATCGCAGCAAAATAGCATCAAAATCGCAGCCGCGAAATTAAGTTGAGGTAGTGTGAAAGGGGCTTTAACCAGCAGACTGAGCAAATATCAAACTAATGCCGCGTACACACCATCACTTTATGTAATGAAAAAAAACGTAATTTTTAAAAACGTCAATTCAAATGACCGTGTGTGGGGGAAAACGTTGTTTTAGGTCTTGTGAAAAACGACAAAAAAAAAAATTGAAGCATGCTTCAATTTTATGTGTCGTTTTTCAAAACGTCGTTTTTTGTTTCACAAAAATTTACCGTGTGTAGCAAAAAACAACGTTTAAAACAAAGTTTTTAAACCCGCGCATGCCCAGAAGCTAGTTATGAAGCGAGCTTCAATGGAAAAAAGTGGTGAACGTAACCTCGCTTTGCTAGAGCATTGTGAAAAAACAATGGTGTGAAGGCAACTTCGTCTTTGAAAATTTAAGTTTCAAAAACGTTGTTTTTTACTTCACAGAAAATGTCGTTTTTTTTCCATCACATAAAGTGATGGTGTGTACGCGGCATTACAGATTTCCCCCCTCCCCTCTATACAGAGTGGATGGAAGAATCTCCCGATACAGCCATTGTATTCTGACAGTTGTAGCCTGTCCGAATACCCAAACAGCAGCTGCATCTGACTGGATACAGCCACGATTTGGTCAACAATTTTCCACCCAGCTCCACTGGTGTCAGGCGGGAGGTGGCCAACAGGGCCTCCCACATTTCAGCCAATTTTTCTGCATTCAGACAACTTTTGTATAGCTTGTACCTAGCTTTAAGGAGTTGGCTTCCTACCCACATTTGCTGACTGGACAATGAAGGTACAGCTAAACACTGAGGCATCAAGTCACTCTGCCGTATACAGTGCCTTGCGAAAGTATTCGGCCCCCTTGAACTTTGCAACCTTTTGCCACATTTCAGGCTTCAAAACAAACACATAAAACTGTAATTTTTTTGGGAGAAACAACAAGTGGGACACAATCATGAAGTGGAACGAAATTTATTGGATATTTCAAACTTTTTTAACAAATAAAAAAAACTGAAAAATTGGGCGTGCAAAATTATTCAGCCCCTTTACTTTCAGTACAGCAAACTCTCTCCAGAAGTTCAGTGAGGATCTCTGAATGATCCAATGTTGACCTAAATGACTAATGATGATAAATAGAATCCACCTGTGTGTAATCAAGTCTCTGTATAAATGCACCTGCACTGTGATAGTCTCAGAGGTCCATTTAAAGCACAGAGAGCATCATGAAGAACAAGGAACACGCCAGGCAGGTCCGAGATACTGTTGTGGAGAAGTTTAAAGCCGGATTTGGATACAACAAGATTTCCCAAGCTTTAAACATCCCAAGGAGCGCTGTGCAAGCGATAATATTGAAATGGGAGTATCAGACCACTGCAAATCTATGAAGACCTGGCCGTCCCTCTAAACTTTCAGCTCATACAAGAAGACTGATCAGAGATGCAGCCAAGAGGCCCATGATCACTCTGGATGAACTGCAGAGATCTACAGCTGAGGTGGGAGACTCTGTCCATAGGACAACAATCAGTCGTATACTGCACAAATCTGGCCTTTATGGAAGAGTGGCAAGAAGAAAGTCATTTCTTAAAGATATCCATAAAAAGTGTCGTTTAAAGTTTGCCACAAGCCACCTGGGAGACACACCAAACATGTGGAAGAAGGTGCTCTGGTCAGATGAAACCAAAATCGAACTTTTTGGCAACAATGCAAAACTTTATGTTTGGCATAAAAGCAACACAGCTCATCACCCTGAACACACCATCCCCACTGTGAAACATGGTGGTGGCAGCATCATGGTTTGGGCCTGCTTTTCTTCAGCAGGGACAGGGAAGATGGTTAAAATTGATAGGAAGATGGATGGAGCCAAATACAGGACCATTCTGGAAGAAAACCCGATTGAGTCTGCAAAAGACCTGAGACTGGGACGGAGATTTGTCTTCCAACAAGACAATGATCCAAAACATAAAGCAAAATCTACAATGGAATGGTTCACAAATAAACGTATCCAGGTGTTAGAATGGCCAAGTCAAAGTCCAGACCTGAATCCAATCGAGAATCTGTGGAAAGAACTGAAAACTGCTGTTCACAAATGCTCTCCATCCAACCTCACTGAGCTCGAGCTGTTTTGCAAGGAGGAATGGGCAAAAATTTCAGTCTTTCGATGTGCAAAACTGATAGAGACATACCCCAAGTGACTTACAGCTGTAATCACAGCAAAAGGTGGCGCTACAAAGTATTAACTCAAGGGGGCTGAATAATTTTGCATGCCCAATTTTTCAGTTTTTTGTTAAAAAAAGTTTGAAATATCCAATAAATTTATTTCCACTTCATGATTGTGTCCAACTTGTTGATTCTTCAAAAAAAAAATTACAGTTTTATATCTTTAGGTTTGAAGCCTGAAATGTGGCAAAAGGTCGCAAAGTTCAAGGGGGCCGAATACTTTCGCAAGGCACTGTACTTCCCCATGCATGCTCCCTGCTAGTACATGTGCATGAAGCAAATCTGATTAATTCCTAGTTCTGCCTCTTCTTTCCCAGTCTGTGTGCAGCGGTGCAGGGGATGACAGAGGCTAAAATTAAGACAGTCTCATTATTTAAAAAAACTATATAAAACAGTATTTAAAAGTCTTAGGGCTTATGCGCACACAGGGTATTTTTATAGCTGCTGTTAGGGGGCATCTGACGTTTTACTTTCTAACTGCCTCTAAACGCCCCTTCATGTTAGCCCATGTCATGCACGCAAACTTTCAGAGGCAATTAGAGGCAGTAAAAAAAAAAAAAAATACAGCCTGTGCGTTCAGGAGCAGAGGCAGATGAGCAGTAAAAATTAAAAATGCCACTAAACGTCGCTAAATGCTGTAACAACCGTTTAGCCACCTTTTGGCGTTTTTACATTATAGGAGAGTTTTTTTTTGTTTTGTTTTTTTTAAAGCCAAAAACGGGCAATGCCCAAAAAAATATATAAATGCAGAAAAATGCCCATTAACGCTATTCAAAAATGCAAAATTCTCCCAAAACAGAGACCAAGCTGTGAAAGAGCTTAGTCCCCACTAACTATCAGCCAAACAAGACTAGCTTTTGTTAATGTGACCTCTGTGACAGGCAATCATAGTGGTTACATGATCACCAAAGCTCACCCCCCCACTTAGATCCTTTCATAGGGAGGGAAGGGGTTAATTCTCTTTTAAAGGCAGTGCAGTAATATGATGGAACATGTAAGAGAAAGGGCAATGGAACATTTAAAGAGGAAGTAAACCCTGATTGGTGTTACTTCCTCTTTGTTTCCCTGCAAAGGTAAAGCATAATGGGCTACTTTGCATCGCAGAGTAGCCCATTATGTGAAACTTACCTGCAGGAGAAGCCCGCAATGTCAGAGTCTTCCTCGCTACTATCGAGGGTCCATTCTTCACCCCTCTTCCTTCCGTGGCCGGAGTCGCGTGACATCACTCCTGTGTGGGAGCCGCCACTCACAGTATGACCCGAGTTAGAAACGGCACAGCATGCGCAGAAAAAATCGTCATACGGCAATTTGCAAATATCTCCTAGACCAGTGATGGCGAAACATGGTTCCCCAGATGTTTTGAAATTACATTTCCCATGATGCTCATGCACTCTGTAGTGTAGTGGAGCATCATGGGAAATAGTTCCAAAACATCTGGGGTGCCAAGGTTCGCCATCACTGTCCTAGACCGTGCAGGTCTGGGAGATATTTCAAGCACCTACAGGTAAGCCTTAATCTAGGCTTACCTGTAGGTAAAAGTCATTGTAAAGGGTTTACAACCACTTTAAAGGCTCTAGAAACAAAAAGGCAGCAACAGATATGAGAAATGCAATCTTCTTTATTACTAAAAAAAACAAAAGCTCTCTCACACGCACACACACTAATGTACAACATTGCTTTTGCATCTGCACAAAATAAATGTCAATTGTAGTGCGATCTATGACCTGCACGCATTTAGAAAGTATGTATGTCTAACAGCTGGTCTGCTTATCTGCACTAGTAGTGAAAGTTCATAACAGATAGAGGACAAAGATCTCTCAGAAACACATCAAAGGCTGTGAAGCCAGGAAGTACTATAACACAGTCATACAATAGATGGACTTATTAGTATTCTTTGTAGAAAACAGAGCACAAACTAGAGGCCCCAAGCAAGGGTCCAGTACCATTTAGGCAACACACCACCTCCTTTCCAAGGCTGAGCTGAAAATAAAATAATCGTGTTAAGTGACAGAACAAAATACTACAATAGGAAGCTTTCATAGAGACATAATCTAATTCTGCACACTGCATTGAGGGTTCACCCATTCAAAGCAAGAAACACCAGCATTAACGCCTACTCAATTGCTTCTGTACAACTTTCATCCAACGTGTATTTATGACATCAGTATAACTTGGTGCCTTTTCATCACTGGGTGGGGTCCTCTGTTCAAACCCTAGTCAGGACCCCATCTACATGGAGTTTGCATGGTCATGCATCAATTTGAATGTACAGTATGTAAAGCGTTGGTGCTATATAAAATCATGCAATAAATAAAACAGGAAAGTGGTTTGGTGCTACACTTGCTGAAACCAGCATCACAGAACGGATTTTTCTTCTCTTGTACGTGGGTAATGTGTAATGATAAAAATAACGGTGTTCATTCTTTTCCCTAAGGCATCTCAGACACTGCTGTCTCATTACATCGTAGAGTGTTCAGGAACAGACAGGCAGCAGGAAGATCATGTTCCATTACAAACAACAATAGTACCTTGGATTTTTATCGAAGATGGATAAAAATAGGAAACGGCTGTCTTATACACTCGCTACTGGTTTCATTTGTTTACTCAAGCAATGAACAGTAAACATATTAGACCACTTAATAGCACTTCTAGGAAACTGAATGGCCGGCCAAATTTAGATTGAGCCTGTAAACTATATCAAAACGTACACCTTGAGATGATTGGAATTACCAATGAAAAATCCCTAATCTATAAACATAGACTGTCTACTTTGCACAGCCCCCAGACCTCTGCTTGACTAGGAGTGAAGCCTCATCCCACATTTGGACGGCCCAGTGTAAGAATTTGGTGGCCACTAAGTCTTTGTTGTTATATTTCAAGATCTCCGTTTTCAAATAAGGAATGCAAAAAAACATCTAAATGTCTTTTTCCTAATTGGTTTACAGCGGTCACATGACCCAGATATTTCCCAGCCTGTAGGGAAACCTAAGCAGGAGTTTCTAGTCCTCTACTGCAGATCACATGTTAAAAAAAAACAAAAAAAAAAACGCCCTTTGGAATACAGAGAAAATAAATGAAATCAATACACCGTTCTAAATTTACATACAAATATACAGTATATCTGAAATGAAATCTGTATTTCATGTGGAAATAACTTGGTGTGGATGGATTTCTGCCAGTCACAGGCTGTCACGTTGCTCCAGCCTGTGTCTTAGAAGAGGGAGGTGAAGCCTCCATCAATCTACATGCAATATCCCACCCCATTGCGTTTTGCTGGTTAGTAGGCATTGAGGAGGGAGGGAGTGGGCTGTCATTTACCACTGTGTATACACCTACCTGTGTGACTCTATAGACACATGTGTTGCTCAGATGGGATAGGGAGGAAATACTCAACATATAAACTCACTGAAAACAGAGCATGTGCAGCGTTCCCACCACTGCTGCAAAATCCGTAGCTGAATTGGGGACATGGACAGAAGGTGGAGATAGAGAGCAGCAGGATTAACCAGGTTTCTTTGCAGATTACAGAAAACAAATCTCATAGTGACTGAGTAAGAACAGCGTGCAAGCATTTATTGCTAGTTGTTTTTATGATGTTGGTTTAGTGACACTCAGGCCCGGTTCATACTGCTGCGAATTTGAGCCGTTGCGATTTCTCAAATTCGCAAGTCATTAAAATAACATTAGGTAAATGGGTGAAAACTCTTGCACTAATGTGAGTAAATCAATGTTAAAATATGTGAAAGTGAAATAAGTGACGTGGAAGCAGCTATATCTAATAGTGTTCACAATACACAAAGGATGAATGAAAGAAAAAAATGTGATAAGCGCCACACACTGTAGCAAAAGCTACTAAGGTCAGTATCCACAACAACCATCCACAACTAAATCAGTGATGGCTAGTGGTAAATGATAAACATAACAGTGAAAAATAAATAACTAGTGACAATACATACATAAAAACGGTGAATCCTAATCACAAAAGTGAACCAAAAAAAAAGATAATGGAGATATGCAATATCCTATGTAGGGAGAAAGTGTCCTTTAACAGAAGAACATGACGGTAAGCGTCAATAAGGCAATCTTCATAAAGATGGCTGTTGGAGAGCAATGAACAGCCATAGAACACATGTACCTTGATAAATGTATAGAACTATGTTTTACATCTATTCATGTTCTGGTTGTCAAGCAGTGGGCACTGGAAACCGACAGCCATTTGTGAGTGACCCTATACAACTCATGAGGTCATTCAGCCCCCTAATGCCTAAAGCATTTTCTAGTCAGGCTTTGCAAGCAAGTCGTAGATAGTACAGGGGACTTTGTGACACAATGAGTTGCATGGTGATATTTGCAAGGCACCATTTGCATGGGTGTTTTGCCACACTGGGAATCCTAGTAGCAGTAATCTACGGATTCCTGCCGTTGGCATTGACAGCTGTATGTGGATAGCAGCAAACAGCTGCGGGTGCCAACAGCCGGTCATTGCAGTGTATGGGCTTGGCCAGCACCACTATCTGCACATAGACGTTGCTCTAAAGCAGGTCAGACAATATACAACAGTCTAACTGCACAATCTTCTTTAAAGTATGTCTGGCCAAAAATATTATTATCAGCTCTGTATAGAGTGCAGAAGAGTTGTAACCAGCCTGATTGTTACTACTATCCAGGACTCCATTAGGGAGATTTTTCCTAATTTCCTGTCTTGCTGACAACAGTTTTACAGACAGGCGAGGACAAATCTCCAACATTGACTAAATCTGTAAGGGCTTCTAGCCTTCCCCAACACTATTTAAAAAGAAGAGTTTTGTTTTTTTCCTGTCTGTGTTGCTGGTAAAGAACATCCCTAATTTATTCTCTGGTTGCTACCAGGACAAGACATAAGGGTAAATCTCTCCAAAGAAGCCCCAGGATAGCAGAAAAAGTCTTACCCCTTGCCATCTCTATTCAAAACTAAGAATTAAACATTCCAGCTGGACATACACTGGAAAGTTACCAAAGATTACATTGTCCCTTGAACTATATCTAAATGTTTATCAAATCATGTTTACCCTCATACTACGTAGTTGCTGGTAAATCAAAGGAAATCTATCAGCTTGAAGAAAAAGCTAGAGGGTTACACCTTGAAAAGAAATGCAGGGCGTTTTCCTTCCTTAGGCCTCATGAACATGGGCACCTGGGGCCAGACAACATAACATTCACAGACAGCCTGCACCCAGGTTTGTACACTCATACATATGTATGTGTTTGAATAAGTACTGGGGTGTATCTGCATACAGCAGTTGATTTCTATGGGGGATTGTACACAGCATCTATGGCTCCTGGGTGGGGAAATAAGCTCAAATCTTATGTTGTGTGGCCCCAGGTGCCCATTTGCCTGAAGACTTTGCTACCTCAGCTATAGTCACGCTGGCAGATTGCATCACACCAATACATTACCCCATTACTGCTGTAAGAAATGTTGTGCCCAGTATTTCAGTGGCAACCTCCATGGCTCCATCACATAAGCAAAAAAAGGCCCCAATTGTTTTGTTAGAGCTGATCTGGTACCAGGGTAGTGCATATAACCAAAAAAAAAAAATCTGTTTGTTAATGCAGAATTGCAGCATCTGAACGAATGGTTACTTCCACTTAAACTACAGGAGCATGGCGCTTGTTGCAGAAGATCCAAGATGCTGTTTGTAGCATTGTTTGGTCATGTGATTCACCGCCATATTTATCTCACACCACATCAGAAACTTACATTCCAACGTGTTTTTTACCTACACAGATGGTGTCAACTTCAGACGTAAAAAGGCAAGTATAAATTGTGTTTAATGACTGGATATTTCCAGTGACTAGTCCATATTATCATGCACATATTTACATTTCTTCACCGATTACTCTTATGAACAATCTCCTTCATCGTCAATATAACTTACCACACAAAGTATTTTGCAGAAATGTCAGCAATCTGCTCATGCAGTATACTTTACTTAAAAAAAAAAAAAAAAAAAAATTGGGAGATATGCATATTAAGCTTGCATTATTGGATCTTTAAAGACAGACAGGAAGTCCTTAAAATCAATGGAGACATTTTCTATTCAGCTAAATGGAGAAGTACATAAATGTTTTAGTGTGCTCAGGCTGTTTATCCATTATACTTTACAGTCTAGAGAAGACTGCAACAAGATGGGAAGCTTGGGCTATTTTAGAAAGCAGGGCACACTGATGAATGAAGCCAGGAATTTATAAGTACCCTTCATGTGTTTCATTTTCTTCAATGCACTACTAAAGCTCTCATGCAACAGAACTAGAAAGGATTCATAGACACATGAGCTGGATACACATCCATAGTCTTTGTGGGCCAGGGAGGCCCTTTGCCTGGCTCTTAAAAAAAAAAACTGGGTGCATTCATTGGTGGTGCAACATAAATGGAAAGGCATGCAGCATCTGGCAAAGTCATAATGCTTTTATTTTGAGTCACTAATTCAGAAAATAAGGAGAAATCACTAATACAGAAACCCACTACAGTCCATTTAACATGGTTTCCTATGGTTCACACCTATGCTTTTTTGGAAAGGGTCAGGGGCTTTTTTTTAGGCCCATTCACACCAACAGCTGCTGCACTGCATTTTATTTTGTTTGGCTTTTGACACATTTGTCACTTGAATGCAACTCCCTCTTCTCCAAAAATACCCCCATGCAGCTCATGTAGCAAATTTTGCCAGGTGCATTTGGCGGTGCAAGTTTTGGCATGATTTTAGTGCATTTTATTGCTCGACAAGCACTGAAAAAAAAAAATCACACAGCGTTTGGGGTGCCATTAAGAAATAATGGCATCGCAAACGTGACCCGTGTTTTACCGCAATTCTAGAATTGTGGGCAGAATCACGTGATCCTGCCCACGATTCCAGTACGTTCAGGTGTGAATGGAGCCTTGCATGCAAATGCATTTTTGGTTCAATGGAGAAGCTGCAGAAAAAGCATGTAGTGCGTTTTTACCATAATTTCACCGCAATGTGCGTTTTTGAAACTGCCCAAAAAAAAATTGGGCAAAAAAAAAAAAAACACACACAAATCGCAGCAAAATCAGGCGTAGAAATGATCAAAAACAAATTGCATAGGTGTGAACCGAACCTAATAGTAAATCTGGGGCAAAGGATGTGAACCTCTGTCAGGTTTTTACTGCCGTCTGCAACCCTATTGGGGAAATTCCACCCTCCTCCTGTCCCAGACACAGTGGTCACTGGGAAAAGAGGTGACAGAGGCAGCTAAAAACAATATTTCAAAGTGACCAATCATAACCTGATATTTGCAAACACAGAGAACAATTCACAAATTGTTAGGTGCCCATTCACACCAACACGAGGTGCCGTAAACCCGCGTTCTGTGGGCGTTTTTTCTGCACCACATTTGAAACACACTGCAGTTGCAATCTACAGCAAGTGTCAATGTTAAGTTAATGACATCCCAAGCACAGATCACAAATGCAGTGCCTTTGCCTGCACCGGATTCACACGCTACAGAGATACAAATGAAATTACTCTGCACAAGTCACACAGGAATGCACAGCGTGTTCCTGTGAGAATCCTAATGTGAAGCCCTAAAGAAAAAGGACAACTAAAACGATCACTGTCAATCATACCTATACAAGGCCCATCTATGTCACTGTATTCAGAGCCTTTCAAACATTTACTCCAAAATGTATATGGGTATCAATTTAGTAGTCAGATTTCCAGAACAGCCTCTGTTTTTGAAAATTGTCCCAGAAACGTCCTTGGTTTCCAAACCATCATAAAAAATTCATAACTTACTGTATGTTGAGTTTGTATCCTACCATATCTTCATTTTCTGGTGGCTCTGCAAGTACTCACTGAACATCAGTATTTAAAATGGAAAAATTATTTTTATAAATCAATTCAGTAGACCTTATGTAATAGGGAATATAGTAGTTGTTGGCCTTCTCATCAGTATCATGCATGACTGTCGGGAGGCAGACTAGCTAAGCTTCAAGGTATCCCTGGTTAACTACAGAACCACACATCCAGTCTTGTATATTATCATTCTGAAAGGTTTTAGATACAAAACAACGCTGGCGTTTTCCTTTACCATCCTCTATAAGGGCCCTTTCACACTGATCAGTTTTTCCAGTTAAAAAGTAAGAAAAAAAAAATGCATCCCTTTAAATCCTATGGAACTCTCAACACTGATCAGTTGCGTTTTCAGTTGCTTTATTGCAAAAAACGCAGAACCTTACAATTTTGTTTTCTTTTTACTGAAAAACTAATCAAGAACTGACCAGTGTAAAAGGGCCCTAATACAGTTTGCCTGACAAAACACTGCCAGGCCAATGTCTAGCTACATTGGTAATTTGGTTGGTATTTTACAACTGGCACTGTTGGGATGTGGTGGCTGCTATAGACTGCGGGTCAAATTGTCTCTGTGATTTATATTACTTTTAGGCCCCTTTCACACGTGCGGACCGTATGTCCGCTTTTTCATCCATCCGTTTGCGGATGAAAAAGGGACATACATGGGTCCCTATGAGATTGCGGGTGTCAGCGGATGAACATCCGCTGACACCCGATCTCGTCCGCCTCCGCAATGATCCGATTCTGCAGACAGAAGAAAACCCTATTTTTCCTTCCGTCTGCGGATCTGATGAACACGGACATACGGTTCGTGTTCATCAGATCCCCCCATAGGGGAGAGCGGGAAAAAGACAGGGAGGTCCCTGCACAGTGTGCGGGGACCGCCCTGTCATCCAACGGCTCAGCGGAGATCAACGGAGCGATCCCCGCTGAGCATACGGAGGCAAATCATTACTGATCCGCCCCGTGTGAAAGGGGCCCAAGGCCTCATGCACACGCTCCTTGAAGCCTTTTCTCCTGGCAGCAGTGTTTTGGCCAACAAAAAAAAAAAAAAACAATGCTTTTAAAGTGTGTAATGTTTTTAGGCGTCAATCGCTTGGAATTAATTTAATTGGCCGGAATAATCACTTATTCTGACCATTGAAATAAAGTAATGTTCAAGTGCTAAAAGTGTCTAGCGTTAACACGCATTTGGACAGTTCACATGCGTTTACAAGCATCAAGCATTTTTTCCACCAAAACTCTGCTGCTTCTGGGCACACTGGTAGTGTTTTGTTTTTTTTTTCCTTCTAAAAGCCCGTTAATAAAACGCTGCTAAAAGTTTGAGTTGCATGGATACATAGGCTAGTATGGAGGGGAGTTTAGAGGCAGGAAAATGCTGTCAGGCCCCTAGAAGCAACTGCAAAAAAGTCCAGTGTGCATGAGGCCTAAAGCCTGGTACACACGATCGGATTTTCAGCAGACTTTTGTCCGACGGGCGTTGGCCTGGAATTTGTCTTGCATACAAACTGCACACAATTGTCGGCCAAGAAACACGAAACTATGTGGTTTTTCAGCTCTTTAGCGCCACCCTTTGGGCACCTTCTGCTAATGTGGCGTTTGGTGAGCATTGCTTCCAAGCATGCGTGTTTGTACTTTGGAATTTTGTCCAAAGGACTTGTGTACACACAATCGGAAAATCCGACAAGACAATTGTCCACGGAAAATTTTAAAGCCTGTCATTCAACATTTGTCTGCGGAAAATCCGACAATTGTCCGATGGAGCATACAAGCTGTCGGATTTTCCACCAAGAGCCTGTCATCACACAATTCCTGCCGGAAAATCAGATCGTGTGTACGAGGCTTAAAAGTTTAATCAAAAAAGCACAGTTGTGACTCAAGGATCTCACTCGACGCCTGTGTGTGTTAAAGTTTCCAATCACCTTACCCATTTTTAGGTAAGCACACTCTCTTTGTGCATATGTTCCCTTGCTCGAAAAGCTCAGATAGTTCAAAGCAAGGGACCATATTTATCAGAGGTGCTTTGTCATTGCAATGTGGCTTCCACATATATTTGCAACCAAAACCCGTCTTTGACCTGAGAGTAGAAACAGATTTGTTCTTTTTTTTCTGGCTGGCTTGAAAGTTTGTTGGGGAACCTTCTTGTACAGCTTTGTATATTGTCCTGCCCATGTACACTTTTCCCTGTTTGCAAAATCTCTCTCTCATATACACACCGTATAAATACATTGTCTGGTTCTGTGCCAAGCAGCCTGCCAGAACCATGGTGGAATGGAAGCCTGCCGCCGACATTCCATACATTTTACAGCCACAGACACAACTCAGCTAATATTAATTAAATGCCAAAGCTTCTACCCAAGCAGTACCTTGGGATAGTATTGTGCTACACTTTTTGCCAATTTACCATGCATAATTTTATTGAACTGCATCAAATATACACAAACTTTCTCCAATATGTAAAAACAATCATGCTGTAGATAACTGTAAAAACTGCTATCCTCTGTAATGCTTGATAAACAGACACTACAAGTGCTGGGGACATAGTGAGAGGCATTAAAGAAAAACAGAAATGCAGAAACTAATCCCACATACATTCCAATATAAGCAATACTACGTTGACCAATGTCGTGCAAGCTACAATACACATTTCAGATACATATACAGTATGTTCACAATTTTACCTGTAAAAGGACTTGCAAGTCTGCTGCAATTCTGACCTTATACACTGCCATATATTCTCTGATTGAAAAACAATCAAAACTTATTACCAAGTTCAGTCGTATGAGAGGCTAAAAGTAATATGGTGGTGCAACAATGTTTAAACTGAAGAACTATACTGTATATCCAGCCATTGCCTGAGTCTGCACTACAGACCATAAATACTGGAGGAACAGAGATATATTGATTGCATCTAGAAGATAAGGTTCTGTGACCAGTTGCTTTTCATTTGACTCATAGCTCAGTGGGATATCCTGCCAACTAGGAAAGATAGAACACAAAATAGGGACTAAGCTGATTTTCTAAAATGTAAATTCAAAAACATGAAATATTTCCCTTCAAGTTCTTTCAATGGGTTTTTAACTCTTCTAAACAGTACAAAAAACTTGTAGGCAGCAGGCACCCATCTGAGAATTCTTCTTGCGGCTTTTTCAGTCCCAAAGGAACACTGAAAAGCTTTGTTTAGGCACATACATTACTTCAAAGCAGAATAAAGGATTCCACATTCCTCAATGAATGGATCAGGTCCAACGTGATGGAAACCTACTTACTGCAAGGCATTACCTACCCAACATGCAACCACCTCCTATCTAAAAGAGGGAAAACCCATTACTGTACACCAGGCATTGCATACCAAGTTAGATCTTTACCCTATATGTTGGCCTTTAACTGGTCATGCCTACCTTTGTCTGCATCCCACAACTGCAACTTATACGATTTATGCATTTCTTGGCTTGAATTCTAAGTCATTGGTCTAGGGTTAGGAGCCGCGCAATCCACAAATGTTTATCAGACAAAACCATGTCAAGGCACTTTTTGGTGCCTAAATTTACACCGGCATGTTAACTTTTAAATATTTATTTATGCACTTCACATTAAAATGTATTCCCTGATGACCAGGTGTAGATCTGGTACACCGAGCCAACTTGTGCCACATAGGCTCCTGGCATAAAGGCAAAAAATAATAAAAATAAAAAAAAACACAAAAACACAAGATGTGACACCAGAGCAGGATAGCATGAGTAGACAAATTTTGAAAACCAGATTGTATCTTTACTGGATGTAATACAAAAAAACTAACACAAAAAACAAATACAAAGAACAAACACACAGAGCAGCACCTAGCACATCTCAGTTGACCCTAGAATGCATATCCATGCAGACCTGTTAATAAGAAGTGCTGTTCACTAACCTATACTTGGGGGAACACTACAATGCATGTTAAAAATATGCAAAAAAAATAAATAAACTTACGGTATGTCTACATGTGACAGCGGGACCAGATGAAAAGCGCACCAGATGCATCTTTTTGGTCATATGCAAGGGGCCCAGTCACATACGGTGCCACTCTTGGCTACCTGAACACATCCATCATGGAAGAGTGCTTAAGTTTGACAACTTAAGGCTAATTCACATGGGTGCAGAGTGCCGTACAGCTTAAAAAGCCGTTTATTATTTTGTGCTTGCGTGTAGCTGTTGACGGGCAGCCTAAATAAGTGGCTACACAATGGGGTTGTTATACTAAAATCTGGTGCAGCTGTGCACGATAGCCAATCAGCTTTGAACTTCAGCTTGCTCATTTAAGCTCCAAAAAAAAAAAAATGGAAGCCGATTGGTTCCTAAGCAAAGCTACACCAGATTTTGCACTCTCCAGTTTTAGTAAATCAACCCCATTGCCTTACATACTCACCTGTACTGCCAAAGTGGACAGGTATGCAGTGATGGGTGCATATTCATTTGGCTAAGATAAAAGTCTCTTCGTCCAGTACAGGGCTCTGTGCATGAACCCTAATGCAAACAATCCGAATATCAGCCAGTTCAGTAGGAACCATCCGACATTTAGACAGTGTGTACAGCAATCTAACAGAAAACAGTCTCACAACCACCTTCTGTCGAACGAGCATGCTGCAAAATCAGCATCTGATTAGCACTGGCAGCCAATAGCTGAAAGAGTTGATCAGTGTGTTCTGGCAGGGGGGGGGTGTCTCTCTGCCAGAACACAATAGCACAGTAAGGGAGATCACCACACTGACCAGCCTGCTAGATTGAACAAAAAGAGACTTAACATGTGTACCAAGAGTGAAAACATATGCACTAGATACATAGGAGCACACACTTTAGCTATATAAAAAAACTTCAAAGAAAATGCACCGATTTGGACAAGCCAGACATAAATCTAAGAAATATGCAAGATTATTCTCAGAATTCCATGTTGCAACAAGTGGCGTGAAAAAAAAAAAAAAAAAAAGCCGACTCCTAAACAGTCAGTAGGAGTATCCTTTCTTTTTACTACTGGGGGTTACCAAAGGCAATTTATATGAGCCCTATTTCCAATTCTTGGCTAGAATGCATAAGGCTGATATTGAAACACACGACTCCCACAAAGGGAAAAGCTATTTATTAATCTAATCAGTCATCCACACCCAACACATGATCAGCAGGAGGGATAACAGTACAGAAAGCCAATAGTTAAAAATGTAGCAAGGAATCTGAAGGCCAAGATGATCGCCAAAACAATGATACATTAAAACATTTTAACACACCAACATGAAAAGAACAAAACTGCTTAGAAACCACATAGCAACACAGCACATGTCCTGATTCTGTACCTTCTTACCAGATAGAACATGGGATTGGAAGGATATTTATAGTTCCCAGTACACCTATATAATATATTCACCACTCCTATTAAAAAAACAAACAAAAAACAAACAAACACATACTTCAAAGACGATGTAGTCATTGTAACACTTGAACACACTCCAATAAAAGTAAACTGGGACACATTCACTTGAGAACATCAGGTCATGTACAGTAGGTGCCAACATCAGAGAGATAAGCTCTTCCTAAAGCGTTATTAAACCTTCATACAAAATAAATGGAATAGCATACCGCCTTAAATCTTTGCTAGTCTCATTTTTATCTGGTACATATCTTTGCAACAAAAACAGCCATTTACGGTTCATGTTCTATAATTTCCTCCTCTAGGGTGACTATGCTGGTCTGCAGCATCTCCCTGGAGTCACTTTGTTGTGCGCTCGCTCTCTACTTTTCCCACACAGGCCGCATAAGCAATCCATTCAAAGGTACACCTTTGCTCCTCCTACAATGTATTTGATTGTGCGCAGCACAGAGGAACACATCACAAACATGCCGCACATCATAAAAGCAGCTGGATCTTCTAGAAATCATCACTGCACGGGTGCTGGTTCTCTACCTGTTCCTGAACTCACAGTGCACAGGTATTATTAACTTCTGGTCTCCAAACTGAATTCAATAACCCCCCCAATGAGAATTTTTATTTTACAGATTTCACTGCCTGTAACACAATCTGTGAATGGGGGAGAGTAAGACAAGTCCCAGGATTATCTCCCCCATTCACAGATCATGTTACAGGCAGTGAAAGAAAAGAAGGAACATTTCTCCATGAGGAGGAAGCAGCTCCATGTCAAAATCTTGTTCTATTTAATTCAGCCAAGAACACCCGAGCTTCATACTGGTAGTTAATAGAGGTGCATCGAAATTTCAGCGAAAGAAGTAAAGGTGCCGATAATAGCACCAAAAAGGGTGCCGCACATTACAGGGGTGTCATTCTGGTGCTCCCCAGTCCTGCTCACATCTCATCCTCCCTGTGTCACGGAGCTAAATTGTTCGGTAGCCCCTGTAACAATGTCCTGCCTCCTGTGATAGACAGCAATGCTGAGATATCGAATCAGTGTTTATCCCGACGGAAATTTTGATCATGTGTACAAGGCATTAGGAATGTGTTTAACCACTTAAGGACCGCCTAACGCCGATATACGTCGGCAGAATGGCACGATCGCGGGACACCGGCGGCGATCGGGCCCCGCTGCTGCAGTCACGGAGCTTCGCACCGGTGGCGCACACGATCCACGGCTGGGCACTTAAAAGGGGATGTACCCTTACGTGATTGTGCCCAGCCGTGGGTCGTGCGCGCCCGCGACCCAGTCCGAAGCTCCGTGACCGCGGAAGAGGGACCCGATTGCCACCGGTGTCCCGCGATCAGTCACAGGAGATGAAGAACGGGGAGAGGTGTGTGTAAACTAGAGGTCGACCGATATATCGGTCGGCCGATGTATCGGCCGATATTTTGCGTTTTTAAAGATATCGGCATCGGCCGATTATTGGGTAAATTAGGCCGATTGTCTAGGATCTGTGCTGGGTGGAATTCTTCCGCCTGCCTGCCCGCTCGCTGCTATCTGCTGACTTTATATTTTTTTCCGTTTAGGAAGTCTGCAGCCAACCAGCGGGCCGGTAACAGCCAATCGGCGGCCGCCGCTGCAGACTTCCTCCACTGTAAAAAAAATGTCCCCTGACGTGCTGCGCGCCCTGCCTCTGCCTACAAATTCCAGAATGCAGCACGGGCCGGTAACAACCAATCGGCGGCCGCCGGTGCCGTCATTCTCCACTCTGGAAAAAAACGTCCCCTGACGTGCTGCGCGCCCTGCCTCTGCCTACAAATTCCAGAATGCAGCGCGGGCACACCGGTAACTGTCGGCCCGCGCTGCATTCTGGGGCTTGTAGGCAGAGCGCGCAGCACGTCAGAGGACGTTTTTTTCCAGAGTGGAGAATGACGGCAGCGGCGGCCGCTGATTGGTTGTTACCGGCCCGCTCTGCATTCTGGTGATTGTAGGCAGCACAACAGGGACGAATGGAGCTTTGTGGATAGAGTGCTAAGATCGCCTATCCTTCTGTTTTAGCACTGCTCAGCGCTCAGTAGTAGGCAATACAGAAATTTGGCCACAAGAAATGAGACAATGATCAGCAGCTGCAAAAAAAAAAAAAATGTAAACATCAAAACAAAGTAGTAACTATTGAAAGTCCCAAAGTCCAATATAATACTGCAGCAGCGCCATTTCCAAACAAACGTTTGAAAAACGAAACAAACTTCTATATAGTCAATATAGAAGTTTGTTTCGTTTTTCAAACGTTTGTTTGGAAATGGCGCTGCTGCAGTATTATATTGGACTTTCAATAGTTGCTACTTTGTTTTACTGTCTGTTTTGACGAATGGAGCTTTCTTGTGTTAGGCTAGAAGATGCAACGGAGACTGGAGCGCTCCGCTGGTGGGCATTGATGCGGTGGCAGTGAATGACATTGGGCTGTACTGGTGGGCACTGATGTGGTGATGCACTGGTGTGAGGCACTGATGTGGTGATGCACTGGTGAGCACTGATGTGGTAATGCACTGGTGAGCACTGATGTGGTAATGCACTGGTGGGCACTGGTGATATGCACTGGTGCATTGGTGGGCATTGATGAGGTGGCACTGATGGGCTGTACTGGTGGGCACTATCGTGGAACTTCTGGACACTGATAGGCCGCACTGATGGACTGCACCAGTGGTCACTGACAGGCTGCACCCCACCTCTCCACCCTAAACAATTATCTCCTCCCCACCTCTCCACCCTAGGTTTTTTGAGATGAAGGAAAAAAAAAAAAAAAAAGAAAATCGGCCTAAAATATCGGCCATCGGCCACCCCGATTTCCAAATATCGGCATCGGCCAGAGAAAAACACATATCGGTCGACCTCTAGTGTAAACACACCTTCCCTGTTTTTCATTGTGGCAGTGTCAGTGATCGTCTGTTCCCTGATATAGGGAAAGACAATCACTGACGTCACATGTCCAGCCCCGCCCCCCTATAGTTAGAAACACATATAAGGTTACACTTAACCCCTACAGCGCCCCCTAGTGGTTAACTTCTTAACTACAATTGTAGGGGTGTAACGGATCGTCACCGATCCGTGATCCGAACGGGCCACCCCGTTCGGATCGGCACACCCCGCGATCCGCGGAGCGCTCCGGAGCCTAGGCCTAGGAAAGTCCCCGGCTTCGGCCTAGCTCCGGAGCGGCGGCCAGTCTGCTTGCCAGAGCCCAGCGTGACACGCCTCCCCGGGGAGGCGTGTCACGCTGTGCACTGGGCTCTAGCAAGCTGAATGGGAATGTTAGCAGTGAAGCACTGGTGTGAGAGGAGGGGGGGGGAAAGGGGGAAAAAAAAGAGCACAATAGCAATTCACAGGGGTGGATTAAAGAGGAAGCAGGTGAGGCTGTTTGGGACTTAAAGTACAATCTTGATGTTTTTACAGCAAAAAAAAAATAAAAAAAATTATTTATATATATATATATATATATATATATATATATATATATATATATATATTAGGGTTGTCCAGATACCGATACTAGTATCGGTATCGGGACCGATACCGAGTATTTGCGGGAGTACTCGTACTCGCGCAAATGCTCCCGATACCTAAATAGAATACTTTTTTTGTATTTATCAACATGTTCTATGAAAATTCTTTGAGTTTTTTACTACTGCGTGACAAGCAAATAAAACATTTTTATTCATTTTTACTCATTTTTATTCTTTTATAATGTCTTGAGTTAGAGTTCTTCATAATTCTAAAGAAAATATCCTTAGTCTGTATTGTGGTTTGAAAACTGTCACATGACATTTAAAAAAAAGTATCGGTATTCGGTATCGGCGACTACATGAAAAAAAGTATCGGTACTTGTACTCGGTCCTAAAAAAGTGGTATCGGGACAACCCTAATATATATATATAGCTGTAAAAACATCAAGATTGTACTTTAAGTCCCAAACAGCCTCACCTGCTTCCTCTTTAATCCACCTTTGTGAATTGCTATTGTGCTCTTTTTTCGGATCAGCAAAAAAAAAGGTTCCTTTTTTTAATTGGTCCAAAAAAAAAAATATATATATAATATATATATATATATATATATATATATATATATATATATATATATATATATATATATATATATATATATATATACCGTATTTTCCGGCGTATAAGACGACTTTCTGGATGCAAAAAAATGCATCCAAAGTCGGGGGTCGTCTTATACGCCGGGTACAGTCTAAGTACTCACTTTTTTCCCCAGCGCTGACAGTGTCCCATGCTGCGATCGCGATCGAGAATGATTTCAAAGCCGCGCCTTCACTGCAGAGTGTTCTGTGATAGGATGAACAAAAATCTTCCCAGCAACGCCTCTGTTCTTTGTTCCTCCTATCACAGATGCCTTCTCATCCTCGGACGAGATGAGAAGACGTCCGTGATAGGCGGGAAACATAACAGAGGCGCTGCTGGGAAGATTTTTGTTCATCCTATCACAGAACACTCTGCAGTGAAGGCGCGGCTTTGAAATCATTCACGATCGCGATCGCAGCATGGGGGACTGTCAGCGCTGGGGAAAAAAGTGAGTGTTAATGCACTGGGGGGGGCAACAAGTTCAGGCACAGTGGGGGCAAGTGATGGCAATGTGGGGGCATGTAATGGCACAATGGCAATGTGGGGGCATGTAATTGCACAGTGGCACAGTCTGGGCATGTAATGTAATGGCACAGTCTGGGCATGTAATGTAATGGCACAGTGAGTAATGTAATGGCACAGTCTGGGCATGTAATGTAATGGCACAGTGAGTAATGTAATGGCACAGTCTGGGCATGTAATGTAATGGCACAGTGAGGAATGTAATGGCACAGTCTGGGCATGTAATGTAATGGCACAATGAGTAATGTAATGGCACAGTGAGATTTGAAAAAGCCTGTTTCTGTCAGCGGTTCTGGCTCCTCCTCAGCTTCCAGAAAGACAGTAAGAAGGGGGTAGTCTTATACAGTGAGTATATCCCAAAATCAAAATTTTTCCTGGAAAATTAGGGGGTCGTCTTATACGCCGGGTCGTCTTATACGCCGGAAAATACGGTATATATATAAATTTTTTTTTTTGGACCACTGAAAAAACGGACCCTTTTTTTTTTTTTTTGCTGATCCGAAAATGATCCGATCCGTGACTCCTGATCCGAGGATCGATCCGATCCATGAGTTTTTTGATCCGTTGCACCCCTATACAATTGTCATTTTCACAGTAATCGGTGCATTTTTATAGCACTTTTCGCTGTGAAAATGACAATGGTCCCAAAAATGTGTCAAAATTTTCCGATGTGTCCAAATTTCCATTCAGTGCACCTCTAGTAGTTAATACTACTTTTAAAATCGGAAGTGTTTGTTGGCACATTTACGGAGTTTTCCAAACTGGTTACACTGATTATTACTTTTTCTATGCAGAAAAAGGGAATCGATATTTCTCTGCTAGTGTGCTGTATTGTCCCTTAACCACTTGCCGTCGCTGCACCGCCGAAATACGTCCACAAGGTGGCTCTCCTAGGCGAGACCACGTAAATGGACGTCCTGCCTATTAGCCGCCACTAGGGGCGCACGGGCGCCGCCGGAGGCGCGCGCGCCCCCCGCTCGCCCCCGACTCCCGTGCGTGTGCCCGGCGGGCGCGATCGCCGCCGGGCACACGCGATCGCTCGGTACAGAGCGGGGAACGGGAGCTGTGTGTGTAAACACACAGCTCTCGTTCCTGTCAGCAGGGGAAATGCTGATTTTCTGTTCATACAATGTATGAACAGAAAATCAGTGTTTCCCCTAGTGAGGCCACCCCCCCCCCCCACAGTAAGAACACACCCAGGCATACTTAACCCCTTCCCCGCCCCCTAGTGTTAACCCCTTCACTGCCAGTGGCATTTTTATAGTAATCTAATGCATTTTTATAGCACTGATCGCTATAAAAATGCCAATGGTCCCAAAAATGTGTCAAAAATGTCCGAAGTGTCCGCCATAATGTCGCAATACCGAAAAAAAAAAATCGCTGATCGCCGCCATTACTAGTAAAAAAAATATTAATAAAAATGCCATAAAAATACCCCCTATTTTGTAAACGCTATAACTTTTGCGCAAACCAATCAATAAACGCTTATTGCGATTTTTTTTTACGAAAAATATGTAGAAGAATACGTATCGGCCTAAACTGAGGAAAAAAAATGTTTTTCTATATATTTTTGGGGGATATTTATTACAGCAAAAAGTAAAAAATATTCATTTTTTTCAAAATTGTCGCTCTATTTTTGTTTATAGCGCAAAAAATAAAAAACGCAGAGGTGATCAAATACCACCAAAAGAAAGCTCTATTTGTGGGAAAAAAAGGACGCCAATTTTGTTTGGGAGCCACGTCGCACGACCGCGCAATTGTCTGTTAAAGCGACGCAGTCCCGAATCGCAAAAAGTACTCTGGTCTTTGGGCAGCAATATGGTCCGGGGGGTAAGTGGTTAACAAGTTCATTAGATATCAAGTCCCAGTGGGACAAGCAGACCTTCTTTGTTCTGAGCTCTCTACTCATATGTGGTAAAAGAATATCTTGGCAATGAACTCTTCAGTTTATTATCTGGCAAAGGAACTTACTGAAATATACAATTTGATAAGTATAGAGGTTTTTTCAATGTAAGGCTTCATTTCCACTGACGTTTTTACAGCCACGTTTCTGAGCGTTTTTTACAGCTTAAAAACGCCTGTCAATGTTATTCTATGGCATCATGCCCACATAGGCGTTTTTGAGCTGCAAATGGCATAGGCGTTTTTAAGCTGTAAAAAAGACGCAGGACCAGGGTGTTCTGAAGCTCCAGAGTAGAGCTGTAAAAACGCCAGACGTTAAAAAATGCTAAAAAACGCGTGAAACCGCTCAAAAACGCTACCGCTGCATTTTTAAAGCTCCAGCTCACAAAAAAGTGGAAATGAAGCCATAAAGTCTGACCTCCCATCCTGCATACTTGCACTGGGTCAGTGACTAGCTAGGTAGTGAAGCCAAAATCAAATGAGTTCCTGTTATTCTATCCTCACCAGTTCCTATAGAAAGTCATCCTTACAGCAAGGAATACAACATTTTAAGGACAATATTTTACATGCACATGTTGTCTCGAAACAAAATGTATACAACAGTTCCACAGAAAGCGTGCGACAAGCTGCTGTACCCAATATAATTCCCATTCTAAGGCAGATATCCGTTTAAATGACATCAGCACTACATTGTGATTTAGTCACAATGTAGTTTGTCATTTGGGGGGGAACTTTCTGAGCCTGAATGGACTCAGAGGCAAGCAGACGCACGTCTTTTTACATCCATCTGTACATAGACTTGTATAGCATTTCCAATCAATTCCACCTAAAAAATTATGACAGGTGGGCCCGATCAGAAAGCAACTGGAAAATTAGAGGCTGAATTTGAATTAACTATATGAAAGTTTTGTACACATTGTAACAATTATGAAATGTTCTGTGAATGGCCTATACAGCACAGTGCATACATTTAATGCATGCACTGTGCTGTATAGGCCATTCACAGAACATTTTCATAATTGTTACAATGTGTACAAAACTTTCATATAGTTAATACAAATTCAGCCTCTAATTTTCCAGTTGTTTTCTGATCGGGCCCACCTGTCATTTTTTTAGGTGGAATTGATTGGAAATGCTATGCAAGTCTATGTACAGATGGATGTAAAAAGGCTTATTCAAGGGTTGGTAAAAGCAATCTCCGACAATCTTATGCAAGAATTTTCCAGCATGCGACTATCACCTGCAGCATGCGACTATCACCTGCAGCATGCCTGCACTCTCTAACCATCTCTTGTAGCATGTCCATAGTCTCTTAGGCCCATTTAAAACGGAGCAGATTCTGTTCCGATCAGCTAACAGATCGTTGCTAATCAGTGAGCAGCGGGTGGATGAAGTATCTGTGTCTAATCGGTTTTTGAAGACACAGACAGAGTTCGCTTAGCTGTATGGGAGGCCAAGAAACAGACTCCTGTCCATTTACACTCGAATAACCTACAATCTGAACCTCCTTAACAGAAGAGGATAGATCCCCAACCATTATCTTTTTTTAAGCAGAATGGTTCGGACATGCAGGTAGTCCATTTACACCCACCTGTCCATAGGGATGTGCGAACCATTCAATCAGGTTTGTCTGAAAAACTGACAGGTGGACCGGATCAGATCCCCCCCATGTGAAAGAGGTCTCATCATGTCCCGTTACCTGTCTTGTTCAATTTTTTGTAGCATTCCAGTTACTCAATATTAAGGGCCAGTTCACACCACATGCACTCCAGTGCGTTTTTTTCTGCATCAAAAAACGCATGGAAAGTAGGTTATATGGTTTTCAATGGCATAGTTCACACCAGTGCTTGCAGCTCCAGAAAAAAAAAAAAAAAGTAGAACATGCTGCATTTTACCTGCACTGGAACGCTGTAAAACGCATCAATAACGCACTGGAACGCACTTGTCCTTATCTAAGGTTAATAAAAAACTGCATTAAAAACGTACCTGGAACGCATAAAAAATATGCATGCAAAAAAGCACCTGGAACACATCCGTATTGCGTTCCTATGGTGTGAACTGGCCTTAACAAAGGCCCTCAAATTATGTCAAGGGCCACACAGGCCCCCCATCATTAAGAAAGTTGACCACCACTGATCTAAACCTCAAAGCCAACATCTCACTTGTGATCATAAGCCCTGGTGATAACTCACCAATGTTGGGATTGATAAAAAAGTAAAGTACAAATACTGTTTCCACAGGTAGCTCCATCACTGACTCGATGAGTGAAGTGTCACTCCTTCACTAATGGAGATATACCTGAATGTCACCAGCCAGAAAGGGAGCGACCTATGCATACAGATATCTGTGTGCCCTGCAAAGTGATCATCTTGTGGGCCAGCGACAAGTTGACATCAGTCTTATTAGAGAACATTGTGTTGCGATAGCAAATCATCAAACTTTTTTTATTTTGTTAAAAAAAAAAGCCATTTCCAATCTTGCATACCAGTGATCCCGATCTCCTTTAGCATTTTTCAGCCACTTCCTGTGTACATAAACTCACTCCAGTGATGGAGATAATGCTCTGTACCAGATTCCTGCACCAACAACAAGTGACTGAGTCTGCCCGATATGGGCCAAGGCCTCTGCTTGTTGTCTTCATCAATAAGCTCAGGAGTGTTCGGACACGAGTCTGAACCTGCCTGAGCTATCCTGCCAGGAAGCTGTCAAAGCAGACAGCCAATCACAGGCAGCGGAGGAATTTCTGGCCCCACAGCTGCATGTATGCAATGAGCATGTATACATGCAGCTGTGGGGCAGGGAAGGCCTCCTCGGCCTATGATTATCTGCTCTATCATCTTCCTGGCAGGATAGCTCAGGTGAGTTCGGAGCCAAGGGTGCATGTGACATTAGGGATGAGCTTTGGTATCCTCTGAACTCTTTTTTTTTTAAAATGAGCTACAACTGAATCATTCCCACCTCACAGCTCAGGTAAGCATAGAGGTAGGGTGGTAGATGACCTGGCCCACAGTGTAAAAAAAAAAGCAAAAAGGGGAAGCACAAGTTTAGCTAGAGCTGAATTTGGCGGACACCTGAGATCATCTCCAGTTACAACACAACAGGGAGAGGGAGCTGTCACCTCATCACAGGAAACACCTTCCCATCATCATCATCCTTTTAATAAAAGCTGCAGATTTGAAGAGACTGAAAGCTGCCAATAAAGGAGTGTGAGATGTCAGTGTGTGAGATGTCAGTGTGCGAGAAGTGATTGTGCGAGTTTACTTGTAGCAGACCAAGTTATCATGCAGTGTTCATGTCCTCATACACAGATCACCTGGGGAACAGGCCAGGGTGGGAGAAGAACTTGTGGGAAGCATATGGAAGTCTCCTACACATTGTAATAACAGGCAGCACACATCTTCCCATATAGAACAAGACAGACAATGGTGCAATGTGGATCCCACAACTGACCTGTCACCTCTATGAGATCTCCTCACACACACACAGACTGGGGAGGGCTCAGCACTGACAACCCACACCCTACAATGAGGAGGAAGGAGGATGAATGGATGGAGGCTCCTCTCCACACCCCATGGACAGAACCTGGCACACACCTGGCTGACAACACACAGCTCACTCATCGATCAGCCGATCTTCCTCCACCCGATGTGTCCGCTGTCCATGTGCTGATCCCACACCCTGCACTGTATACCAGCCTCCTCCTCACCATCGCAGGCCCCCTGTCAGGCCGGCATTGTCCGCCCCTCCCCCCCCCCCCCCGTACACACACACACAGCTCCCTCTCACCTCAGCGTTGTCGCCGTGTCGGTGCTCCCGGTCTACTCCCAGTACGGGGCCCGGACACACCACGGAATGCCGGCGGCCTCTCACCTCCTCCCAGCTCCCGGCTTCAGAGTGATGGCAGTCAGGGGAGGAGGAGGCGGAGAGGAGTGAGGGGAGGAGTGAAGAGGGAGGCCCTTCCTGACTCCTGACTCCCGACTGCTTCCACAATTCCCACTTCTCCTGCACGGAATGGAGGAGTCTTCCTCAGCTCCGGCTACAAGAATGAGGGCTGTACGTCGTGTGCCGACTCTTCTCCTCCTCCTCCGCACATATATGACGGCGAGGAGCTCCCACCTCATAGTCTCATCTCCGGACTATTCCCTGTGTGTGCTCCCGGCTCCTCCCTGTCCGGCCACTAGGTGGTGCTAGCTCCTTCACTGCCCCCTGCTGCTCACTGCCACACTTACACTGGATGCTGCCAATGCAATACAGTAAAACCTTGGTTTGAGAGGAACTTGGTTTGAGAGCGTTTTGCAAGACAAGCAAAATGTTTTAATACATTCTGCCTTGATCTACAAGCGTTGTCTTGATGTAAAAGTAGCTTCATGTCACAACTGAGTATAAAAGAGAAGAGAGGAGACTCTAAGTGTAGCAATATGGTTACATTTAATGAAGGTACAACATTTAGAAACTTATTGCTACACTTATGGGCCGTACACACGACCAAACATGTCTGCTGAAACTGGTCCGCGGCCCGAGCGGACAGGATTCCAGCATACATTTGCCCGCCGGGCCTTTTTCCAGCGGGCAAATATTTCTGGACTTGTTTTAAAACAGCCCGCTGAAAT
The DNA here is from genome assembly GCF_905171775.1 of Rana temporaria. NCBI lineage: Eukaryota > Metazoa > Chordata > Amphibia > Anura > Ranidae > Rana > Rana temporaria. The sequence continues at coordinate 118,730,692 of NC_053494.1, forward strand.
CCTGCCGCTCGGACATGTTCGGCCGTCTGTACAGACCTACCGTACATGTCCGAGCGCCCGCCATCCCTCGCATGCGTCGAATGACTTCGACGCATGCGTGGAAGCATTGAACTGGCAGGGCCGCCCACGTCGCCGCGTCATCGTCGCGGCGACGGCGCGGACACGCCCCGCGTATTGTTTACGCGCGGATTTCTGTATGATGGTGAGTACAGCCACCATACAGAAATCCCCGGGCAGACATGTACGGTGAAAACGGTCCGGCGGACCTGTTTCATCGTACATGTATGCTCGTCTGTACGCGGCCTTAGAGGTGCCTCTCTTTTCTTTTATACCCTGTAAAAAAAATGCTTTGATATACAAGTGCTTTGGATTACAAGCATGTTTCTGGAACGAATTATGCTCACAAACCAAGGTTTTATTGTACTATGATTTATTTATTACACATCTATCTATAAATATTATACACTCACCGGCCACTTTATTAGGTACACCTTGCTAGTACCAGGTTGGACACCTTTTGCCTTCAGAACTGATTTTACCTCCCTGGCCGTAAGACTCTTTCTGAATTTTGGTGCTGAAAGCGGTACCATTATTTTGCATGGAAATTTGGCGTTTTATATTTTATGCCTGTAATTCTTAGGAATAACTCACTTAAAGTGGAGCTCCACCCTAAAGTGAAACTCCCGCTGATCGAAACCCTCCCCCTCCGGTGTCACATTTGACACCTTTCAAGGGGGAGGGGGGTGCAAATACCTGTCTAAAGACAGGTATTTGCACCCACTTCCGGCCACACAGTCTCGGGCAGACTGCGGGCATTACGTCACCCCCCCCCCCCGTTGTGTTCTGGGAACACTCGGCTCCCAGTACACAGCGGGAGCCAATGGTCAGGCGTAGCGCGAGTCGCGCATGCGCCGTAGGGAACTGGGCAGTGAAGCCGGAGCATTTCACTTCCTGGTTCCCTCACCGAGGATGGCGAGGGGGAAGCAGATTGATGAGCGACCGCTCGTCCTCTGCTGCGGACGGCGCTGGACTCCAGGACAGGTAAGTGTCCTAATATTAAAAGTCAGCAGCTGCAGTATTTGTAGCTGCTGACTTTTAATATTTTTTTTTCAGCAGAGCTCCGCTTTAAATCTGTCCGATCCAGAGTCTAGTAGACATCTCGTGTATGATAAAGTTTGAAACACAAAATCATAAATCATAATATAATAAATAACTATTAATATTTATAACAAATAATAATGTAATTATAATAAAAATTATTAAATAATGTAATCAAATCAAAAACACAGAGTTTTGCTCAGTTGCAGAATTGTCGCTGTCATTAATTTCAGTGTTTGATGACAAATTTCCCGACAAATCACTATCTGTCAATTCTGCAAGTGATTCTAATTGATTATCGCTGTTTTCTAGCTGCTCTAAAACCACTTTTGACATAAACTGACACTTTTTGGTTGCTATGGACAATCTCCAGTTTCCAGGCAGAAAAAAATGTTTTTTATAATATAAAACTGCATGCAGGTCACTGGACAGACCACTAGGGACAAAGGGTGCGTGTCATTATTTGATACAGTACTGTAATCTGTAAAATTACCGTGTACTGTATCTATACTGTGTTTTTACTTTTTTTGAATTTGCCGCCAGGGAACGGAGCTCGACACCAGACAGTCACCAGTGTGAATCGAGCGAGAAAACAGCTCGCACACACAGCGGGGACACATCACAGGATCCAGGGACAAGGTAAATAACATTCCCTGTATCCTGCAATGCGATCCCGAGTCTGGCTCGGGGGGTTACCGATTTTGGTATGAAAAATTCACCCCGAACCAGACTCGGGAATACCGCCAAGGAGGTTAAAAGAGAAGTATGAGTTTGCACTTTTTTGCACTTACCTAGGTGGATGCTGCATCTTTCCCCCGGGGCCTCTACATCAGGGTTGCCAACCATCAGTAAATTTACAAACAGTTTGTAAAATCCGTAATTTTTGCACCTGTCCATAAATGTCCATTACGGACATACAGACTACACGTCCATAATGGACATTTATGGACAGATTCAAAAATTACGGATTTTACAAACTGTTTGTAAATTTACTGAAAGTTGGCAACCCTGCTCTACATTGAGAACTGAGCGATCAAAAAACGCCGATCACTCGGTTCTCACAGATCCGTGAGCAGAGAGCTGCTGACTGTCAATTAGCAGCTTTTTGCCCCCTCGCTCACTGGAGCACTGGGCTGTGGAGGGGGTGGAGCAGCCAGCTCAGGCTCTCATTGGCTTGCTGAGAGCCTGAGCCTGGTGGATCCCAACTTCCATTGTCGGGATGAAGCCGGCCCTGGACCAACTTCTGTGACATCAGCAGAGAGCGGACTTCAGCCCACTCTCTGCTGAAAATGGGTCACAGGAGTGCAAAACCAATTGCACTCCTGTGATTCATAGAAAAAGTACAGCCAAACAAGCTTTTCCTTCACACAACTGCCGCTCACTGGATATTTTCTTATTTTCGGGGCATTCTCTGTAAATCCTAGAGATGGTTGTGCGTGAAAATCCCAGTAGATCAGCAGTTTTTTAAATACTCAGACCAGCCGTCTGGCACCAACAACCATACAACATGAAAAAACAAGAAAACTGCGCTACAACACAATGATCTTAAGGCAGCAGCTAACGTGCGAAGTACACAGTAAGCATAAAAAACAAACAAAAAGCTGCGCCAAACTAAAATAAGTAATAAACCCCTACTTAAAAAAAACAGAGATTAGCAGAAAGTCCAAAAGAGTCCTTATGCTCATAAGCAGAAGCTACTGATGTAATTTTCAAAACATTCAAAGACAATGGTTCCTTAGGAAGTTGCTAGTGCTGAAAAAATGGATCTTTCAATCACCCGGTGACATGTATACATATCGTGAAGTCCCTCCACCGAGAATAATGAGCCTCTTACCAGATGGCAAGTAACCAGAGCAGTTGGCTATAGCCCAGCCACGGCCTTTGGGTTCCCCAGGGATCACAGGAAAAAACCAACAGCGTCACGACCGTTTTTGAATCAATCGCTCCAGTGCAGGGAATTATATAAAAGAAAGGACGCATATAGCGTAATACCGCTGGGTAACAAGTTTTAATAAAAAGTATTGTACTTACAGCAAGTTGAAATAAAAACAGCATGTGTTTAAAATGTAAATGCCGGCCGGCATACAAGAGCCCTCCTCCCGAGCGTGGTGACGTCACTGGCGTAGCCTCCCAAACGCGTTTCGTCACAAGGGGACGTTCTCAATGGTTGGTTTTTTCCTGTGATCCCTGGGGAACCCAAAGGCCGTGGCTGGGCTATAGCCAACTGCTCTGGTTACTTGCCATCTGGTAAGAGGCTCATTATTCTCGGTGGAGGGACTTCACGATATGTATACATGTCACCGGGTGATTGAAAGATCCATTTTTTCAGCACTAGCAACTTCCTAAGGAACCATTGTCTTTGAATGTTTTGAAAATTACATCAGTAGCTTCTGCTTATGAGCATAAGGACTCTTTTGGACTTTCTGCTAATCTCTGTTTTTTTTTTAAGTAGGGGTTTATTACTTATTTTAGTTTGGCGCAGCTTTTTGTTTGTTTTTTAACCATACAACATCCTAAGTCACTTAAATCTCCTTTCTTCCCCATTCTGATGCTCGGTTTGAGCTTTAGCAAGTTGTCTTTACCATGTCTAGATCCCCAAATGCATTGAGTTGCTGTTATGTGATTGGCCGATTAGCAATTTGTGCTATCAAGCAAGCAATTGAACAGGTGTACCTAATAAAGTGTCCGGTGAGCGTATATATATATATATATATATATATATATATATATATATATATATATATATATCATTGACAATTACATATTTGTATGTAGCGCCTCGCTACTTTTATAGCAGGTGCTGTTGTAAATTTAGAAGGGGGTCAGAGAGTTGGCTCTGACCATGTTAATTTATCAAAATTTGAGGCCCTGGCTGTGCTGTGTGCCTATCCTCCTGTCTGGGGACTTCAGTCACCCCCAGGCGGTAGGTGGCAGCAGTGGAATCAGGGTCGTGTGGATACTTCTCCTCAGCAGCTTATCAGGAGGGTTGATTGCCTCGCTGTGCATGCTGGGAGGGGTATTTAAGGGTCGCTGCCCCACGCCTTCCACCTGGGCAGTCGTCCCACAATCCCCGTGTGTGGCCCTCCTGGCCGGGGTGTGTGTGTGTTGCTGTGTTCCTGGCTTCAGGACCACGTTGGCCCGGAGCATTAATCTACCTCGTAGGCTCAGTAAGCCGACTGAGTCTACAAATTTACAAGTGGTCCGGTGCTGTACGTCCAAAGTGGAGGAAGCCGGTCGATGGAGAACCTGTCTGGGGGACACCGAGCATGAGGCTGGTGTCGCAGGAGAGGTCTATCTGCTCATCGAAGGACACTTCGTATCTGAGAGGCTAGACGATGGTCGCCTGTCAGTTCCTGATGAAACTAAAGCTGTTTGACGGAGATCCGGGTGCTGAATCCAGTTGAGAAGGATTTTGGACCGAAATTGTCTCCACCTTTAGGAGGGTCTGTGGCAGAGACTTTGACCTAAAGTTTCTGAGTGACACTCTGGCTGCTAGGCTGGTGAGAGAGGCCTATACCCACTCTGGCTAGAATGGTGAAAAAGTTTATCATTGGAAGCAGTACTGTTTCCGCACCAATTAACCCCTGAATCTGCAATTTCCATTTCTTCTATCCCTTCACCTACATCTACTTCTTAGTTTTTACCCGGCTGGGTAATAAAAGCACAGAAAAGACACCTGTCGTGTGGACATTGACTTTATTGCAGCTCTCATCCTGTTCCCCTAGACGGCGAGAAGACAGAGGTAACGTGCCACCCAAATCAAACCAGCAGCTCCTTCGGGGGTAGTGCTACATGTACATGCACATCAATCTATAATCTAAGGTCTCTATCTCATATAAACATTGAAGGGACAATTTAGATCAACCAGCCAGACAACCTACCAGTCAGTCTTTGGTCCATCAACAGACAGCTGGCATGAGCCCAGATCCCAGCTGTCTATCTTCTGGAACAAATTCCCTAAAGCTGGCAATAGACAGCTCAAAATTTGTCCAGTTTAACGGTGATTGGCTGAACACCAGTCCCCTGTGCCCATTTTCTTTTGACAGGAGCTGTTCGTTACCGCCATTGAAGTCAAACAGGCACCCTAGAAAACTTTTGGCGATCAGCGGGGGGGGGGGGGGGGGCAGCCAATCAGTTGCAGCCACTGGCGGTATTATTTTGACATCAAATTTTTTAAGTTATACAGTAGTCTTTTGACTAAAATGTCATTTTAGTAGAACAGCCTGTCAGGGTGGTTGAGACTTGTGGTTGATTCCTAAAGAAAACAAACTGTGAAGCTTTGACCACCTTTTGGAGATGAGTAAAATTGGGGGGTTCTAATTTCCTGGAAAGTTTGGCAAAATCTATTATAGTCAATGGGGTAGGTGAAATGAAAGACATCTGCACTGAAGGAACATCTAAAATGCTAGTTACCTGGTTTTCTTACGGAACCAGTGGCTGTTGTATACCTTTTTAATTGCTGACCTGGAACATGGATGCAGATCAGGATTTCTGACTTCAACTGCTACATGCCTTTTCCAGCTTAGTGACAGTGACAGCCAGGTACCCAACAATTTCAAAGGAGGTCAGTAAAGTTTTTTTAACGTTTATGCAAAGTCAAGATTTTTTTTAGTTTTGGATAGAGTAGTGGATGGTTAAATTACTGGTAAGGTTAAAATTTTTGCTGTGTCCTATCTGGGAAATAACCATTTAATATCTATCCTAGAGACACAAAAGAAAGTAAAAGTAGACATGCACAGAAGAACTGAAAAATGTGTTTTGTTTAATTTTAGATAGATTCGTTATGTTACTAATTTTATTTTGTTGATTCCGTTTCATAATTTTTTATTTTTTTTGTTTCATTTGTTGTTCAATATTGTTTTGTTTATTGATTGTCTAACGAATTCCAAATTTTTGGAATGATTCGAATCCGGATCGGTCAAAAAATTACTGACTGATTTGAATAGCTGGTTGTTAAGTAGTGAGCCAGGAAGCTGGCCGCCGAATCCTTAACAACCAATGACTCATCAGCTGTTAGCGGGCTTCCCCACTGACAGCTGAAATGTAAACAATAGAATGCTAGCAATGCAAAATTCAGAAAAAAACAGCCCAAAAAAAATAAAAACTGCATGCCCCCCCCCCCCCCCCCATTATTCATACCAGATCCTTATCTGAGCATGCAGCCCGGCAGGTCAGGAAGCAGGTCAGGAAAAGGGGGCGAGCGAGCAACCCCATACAAGACCATATGCCCTTAACATGGGGGGATCCTTTGGGACAGGGGGGGCCTGTGGTTGTGGGGATGCGGGGAGGGTGACTTATTGGAATCTGGAAGCCCCATTTAAAGGGGACCCCCAGATCTTGACCCCACCCATGTAAATGAGTAGGGGTACATAGTTGTGATGGACAATGGATTGGATGATGGATCGGGGGACATTTTTAAACATCTTTTAATAAAGAACTTGTCAAAAGCTTGCGATGTATGTTTATTTACTTTTTTTGGTGAATGAGTAGGGGTAATATGTACCCCATATTCATTCACATAGGGGGTTCGGGATCTAGTGGTTCCCTTGTTAAAGAGGGCTTCTAAATTACGATAAGCTCCGCCCGCAGACCCCCATAACCATGGGACCAGGATTGTGGGGAAAAGGCCCTTGTTCCCATCAACATGGGGACCGTCAGGGAAGGCAGGTCCATAGTGTAGACAAAGGTTCACGGCACGCGCGCATGCGCATTAATGGGCAAGCTCGCCACTAATGCTGGCGCTAGGCAAGCGATTTAAACAGGGCCTCTGCATAGACTCATTGCTGTTTGGTCTGCAGCTTCTGTGTGACTTCCTGATACCGTGTTACCTCTGATCTTGATCTGGCTTACTTCTAACCTGTGCTTGTCTGCTACATACCCTGACCCCGGCTTGTCTTTTGGATTTCGCTTCTGCCTTCTGATTTTGCTGATTGATCCTCTGGTACTGACCCGGCTTGTGACCCTACTATCCTGCTGTTTACTGTCTATGTCTGATCTGCCCAACTGTTACCAACCTGGCTTGTCTGTCCCTGGATCTTGCTCATCAAGAGAGTCAGTGGGGGACCCATCTATTGATCCATCTATGGGCGGGCTGGTTGTACTGAAGTCAAGCTATAGATTAAATTCAGTACAACTAGGATGTTGTTTTTTTTCTCCATATAATCACTGCTGTTGGCTATACTCAGCAGCACTGATCATCGAATTCTGATGAAAGGGAAACTTCCTGCTATGAGAATACAATAGCGCAGTGGGAGGGATTCAGAGGGGAATCAAGCATTATTCTTTTCTCCAATCCATGACTGAAGGAAAGAACATTGCAAAATGTATGGCTAGCCTTAGACCACTAGCAGTACAGAGAAAAGTAGGAGGTAGACACGTGGGCAAGAATGGAGGGGTTGGAGGTTCATGAGGAAAACAGAAAGAAGGGGCATTGCTGGGTGCATAAGACATAGCAGTTCAGTAGGGGTGCTGGAGGTGAATTAGAGGAGCAGCATGGAGGGGTTAAAAAAAAAAACTGTATATATTTTTTTCATGTATTTACACAAATATTTGTAATGTCTATTGATTTGAGGTTGTCAGGTCACCTGAGTCCAGGTGACAGATGCACGTTGTAGGAGTCAGGAGTGCACTGCTAAGGTAGTGGACTCTAGGACTGACTGCTGCGGATTGAACCCTGGGAGGTTCAGGAAGACAGGTCCACTGGAGCACCGACACAGATCCCACTGGGAGCTAGAGCATAGATTCCTCAGGGCACGGAGTCTAAGAGCCAGCAGATGTTCACCAGAGCCTCTAGTGGTGAGTATGGACTGCAATGCAACTAGCTCCAGGTTGCTGCCCCCAGGGTCTCCCAGCTCAGGCTCACGATAGACTACAGGAGAAAGAGGAAGGAAGTAGCAGCCTGGAACAACAAGGATAGTCAGGAGATTGGCCAAAAGGTAAGGGCAACAAGCAGATAGGGATAATCGAAGAACACGCCAAAGGTCGGGGTATCAAGCAGACAAGGACAGTCAAGAACAAGCCAAAGTCAGTAAACAGACATAGGACACAATGAGCACGCGGAAGCCAAAACACACAATATTGATTAGCAGGGCTGGCTTGCAGTGCACAGGTTAATATAGAGTTCTCTGATAGGGGCTAGGGTGGAGCCATGCGTTGAGGAGAGATTACTTAAGGAGCCATGTGAGAGTGGCTGGCCTCTAAAGCTGATCACATGGAGGAGAGGTAAGCTGATAGACAAACATTACTGCATAACCATGACAGAGGTCTACTGTCATTTTTTTGGGGGTGCTGCTGGTGGGGTTCCTTGATGATGGAGGTCTGGGCAGTTTGTTACATTTTCCCCTACATTTCCCCTTTTATCTGCCACCTTTATCTGTCCTTCTGTACCGTGTGTACCGGAAATGTACAATACACCTGTAGGGATCTGCTTCCCTCTACTGACTGTATATGTAAATAGCTGTGCTGCTTATCACATAATTAATTATGTTTAGCACTTGAAAAAAGGATGAGTATGGTCTCTTTTATACTAAGAGTATAAGAAATAAACATGTGCCTTCATCCCAATTGGTATGTAAAATAAGGAGACCTAATTAATTTAGACACCATTGGCTGCTTGAGACCAAATGTTTGTCACCAATTAGGTCAAGGGAAAGGGGGAAAGGGGATTTTGGGGGGGACTATTCACGGCACTGGTTAAACACAGTATAGTAAAAAATAACAAGTATTTATTGAACATAAAACAGGTATCATAAAACAACATTTAAAGACAATCCCCACATTGCACAACAGTAAGTTATACACAAACTATGTCTGCATGTAAGGAGTTGATCGCCTCGACCGGTTTCGCGGTAGTGTACCGCTTCTTCAGGAGGGGGTTTGTCTACAAGATATGCATAAAACATATAAATATACAAGCAAGTTTATACAGTAGTTGTAAACATTTTATAACATAATCCAAGCAGCATGCCTTATAATGGAGTGAAAAACTCACCCAGACTGGTCAATTGATCGAGCCCGGAACCCAGTTGAAAACCTTCTTTGGCGCAAGGAGGGGGATATATGTATTTAGAACGGGCTCTATTGAGGAATAAGATTGATAATTTCATATGTAGCGAAGTGGTCAGTTATTTAATAGGGTGGGGATCACCGTGGAGTGTGTGAGAGTGATATATCACAGTGACAAAGGTTGATAAAGGAGAATGAGAAATTAGGAGACTAAGGGGGAAGCAGAGATAGGGAGTGAAGGGAAAAGAGGGGAAAGAAAAGGGAAGGGATTGAAGATAAGATAAAAGAAGACATAAGGAATGACACTTCAATATAGTGGGAGTGAAATGAAAGAAAGGGGGGTATGGGGGGAGGGGGGAGGGAGTTGGTAATGGAACAAGGGAGGGAAAGGGGAGGGAAAGAAGGGGGGAGGAGAAAAAGGGGGACAAAGAAGGTGAGGGGAGGGAAAGGGGGGGTGTGAAATTGAAGAGTAAAAATGAATATTGAAAAAGCCAGGAGCAGGAGGGGGGGAAAAAGAAAAAACAATTGGGGGAAAAAGAAAAGGGAGGGGGATGGGGGGATACGGGAAAAGAGGGACGGGCAGTTGAAGGGAATATACGTGGAGGGGGGGAGAGGCGGGGGGAAGATAAAAGGGGGAGAGACATCTAAGGATAAAAGAAGGAGGAAGAAGAAAAGTAGGGGGAGGGGGGGGGGAAAGGGGGGGGAAAAGGAGGAGAGTGGGTATGTGTAGTGACACCGTGAGAGTGAAATATTCTGGAGATGCTGAGATGGAGAAAATTGTATTAAAAAAGTTAGTGGTGAAGGAAGGGGCAGGAAGAAAACGGGGGGGGGGAGGGTTTAAGGGAGATAGAGGATGGGGACTGGGGAGGAAAAGAAAGGGGAATAGACGGGAATGAGGGGGGAGAACAAAAAGGAAAAGGGGGGATGGAAGAAAGAGGGGAGGGGGGAAAGGAATTGAGGTGGAGATAAAGAGGAAAGAAGAGAAGGGAGGGGGGGGCCAGGAAAGGAATGGGGAGGAGAGGGAAAGTGAAGAAAAAATAAAAAAAATAAAAAGATTGGAGTGATAAGTAATTATTTTTGGTTGTGCATACATGCAGGGTGACCGAAGTGAGCGTGAAAATATAATGTTATAAGGGAGTGCAAGGAATATCCAAGAAATCGAAAGTTAAAGAAACCGATCACCAAGCAATCTAATAATATTTATATAGGTAGACCCTGATGGGTCCTTACCATAGCTGTATTAAAAATATATATACCCTATTAAATAACTGACCACTTCGCTACATATGAAATTATCAATCTTATTCCTCAATAGAGCCCGTTCTAAATACATATATCCCCCTCCTTGCGCCAAAGAAGGTTTTCAACTGGGTTCCGGGCTCGATCAATTGACCAGTCTGGGTGAGTTTTTCACTCCATTATAAGGCATGCTGCTTGGATTATGTTATAAAATGTTTACAACTACTGTATAAACTTGCTTGTATATTTATATGTTTTATGCATATCTTGTAGACAAACCCCCTCCTGAAGAAGCGGTACACTACCGCGAAACCGGTCGAGGCGATCAACTCCTTACATGCAGACATAGTTTGTGTATAACTTACTGTTGTGCAATGTGGGGATTGTCTTTAAATGTTGTTTTATGATACCTGTTTTATGTTCAATAAATACTTGTTATTTTTTACTATACTGTGTTTAACCAGTGCCGTGAATAGTCCCCCCCAAAATCCCCTTTCCCCCTTTCCCTTGACCTAATTGGTGACAAACATTTGGTCTCAAGCAGCCAATGGTGTCTTAATTAATTAGGTCTCCTTATTTTACATATGTTTAGCACTTCTTGTTTCTGAGTTGTTGGATTAAAAACCCCAGAAAGAGGAAATGAAGAGAGAGTCTAACTCCACCCGTCCTGTCCATGGAAAGTTGCTGCTGAATTCAGGCCAGAAGCAGGCATTATGAGTCAAGTGCTCCTATGTTTAATAGCTTACTGATGTTGCCCATAGCTTCTGATTATACATATTATTTTATTTGGTGATAGATGTATATCTGTCTCCTTTTTCTGATCCCATATTTTAGATAGCTAAATCTGTGATTGTGTACGTGTGTAGTGGTCGCCTTGCTGTACTTTAGTAGGTGAACATATTTATTGCAGTGGAGTTTATATGCAGCTTATGTTATTTTAGTTAATCCTGTCCCTTCTGATCTGGGGTTCTATAGCTAGTTTTAGCTCAGGGCACAATAACCAGCATAGACTAATGGCAAGTTTGGCATCCGATTGCCCAAAGGTAGTTAGAGGTCTAGTTGCATGGCAGATTCAAAGCTACTAGGGACTAAGGTGGAGAGACGATAGGCTGACTCTGGTCTCTGACACAAGATAGATGCCACATCACAATCATATTCAGGGCCCCTGCAATTAAAAACGCCTGAAGCACTACGCTCACAAACGCCAGAGGGATGAAATAACATTATTTGCTATGGTGACTGTTCACACCTGAACGCCGAACGCCCAAACGCCTGTCGCGCGAAGCTCAAACAAGTCCCGGACCTTTTTTTGTCGCGCGAATCGTGCGACAGCGGCGTATTTGAGCGTTTTTTTCCCATAGAAAGTAATGGGAAACGCGCAAATTGAGCGTGTAGCGCAACATCAAGCGTTTGTTCGAGCGTTTTGACGCCCATACAGCTCAAATGAAATACAGGAAATTACATTTTTTTACAGGAAGTTCTGAAATCACCATTTTATTTTACTTATACATGAGAAAAGTGAATATAAGCATGGAGGCTGAATTCGATGAAATTGTTTCTATCCTGGACCGGGAGAAGTTCATCCGGATGGTTAAGCAGCACTCCTGTCTTTATGACAGTAGGGATCCGGGGTATAAGCTGCGAACCACCCGTTGGAACGCATGGAGTCTGATTGGGAGTCAAGTGTACACCAACTGGGGACAGATAAAGGACCAGCATAGCAACGGTAAACTCCAGCAAACATAACAGAACTACAAAATGCCCATAGGGAAATAATAGAATGATTGTTTTTCATCACAGTAAGCACTTATTACCGTACCAATATGCTGCTAAATTTTACAATGTGTTTTTACAATTCTGACTATTGTGCGGTCGTGGCTCCTAAACAAAAATTGCGTCCTCTTCTTCCCATAAATAGAGATTACTATTGGTTATATTTGATCGCCTCTGCGATTTTTATTTTTTGAGTTATATATACAAAAATGTAGCGACATTTAAAAAAAAAAATGTGTATTTTTTCTTTTACGAAAAATATAGTAAATAAAATTTTAGTTAAACATTGAGGGCAAAATTCATTCAGCCACATATCTTTAATATAAAAAATCCCCCCCCAAAAAATTAAATCTACCTAGCGACAACAGCGGCACTATACAGCGATCAGAAAAATTATCGCTTATAACACTGTTGTGCAGACTCTGTGATGTGATGTCTCCTCAGCGAGGAGAGATCACATCACTTCCCTCTTCCTGTGTTTACACAGGAGGAGGAAGTGACACTCAGGGGGACACATATAGAGCCACGGAACCACCGGATGTACCGGGGGGTCCCGATCGGACCCCCAACCCACGTCTAGGCGGGCACGTACAGGCCCTTTATTAGTTACATTTGTAGACCCCAGAAAAAATGCATAAAATAAGTATACAATTGTCAGCATGTCACTACTATAAAATGGCACACTATATCGTAGGGATACTGAACCCAAAGATAAAAACGTATCAAAATAAAATAAACATGAGACTTCTTAAAACATCAATCTTTTTATTTATTTTTTCGCAAAACAGTATAGTAAATTTTATAGTTCACAAAAAAAAGCATGTCATACATTACAGTGGTTCAAAAAAGCAAAAAAGTTCAAAACATTAAGTGGAATCGAGCTGCCATGGGACCTGTCCTTCAGGAGACATGAAGTATGCCGCATACTGTTCACGGACATGTGTACCCTGTGTGTTCCCACGTACACCAGTCCAATGAGCTCTTTCCAGATTCTCATGGACTGGCTCCTCATAATCAAGACCATCACGCTGCCTGACAAAGTTGTGCAAGGCACACGCAGCTTCAACAGCACTGATGGCATTTTGCATGTTGAGTACAATCGGAGTGTGTAGAACCCGCCACTTATTTGCCAAAATTCCAAAAGCACACTCAACTACCCGACGTGCTCTGGTTAGGCGGTAGTTGAATATGCGTTTCTCCTCATTCAGATTATGCCCTGAATAAGGCCGTAGGAGGTGTGTGCTTAGAGCAAAAGCCTCATCACCCACAAAAACACTTGGTAGGGGAGGGCCGTTTGTGCCCGGGAGTGGACTGTTTTGCGGAAGGTCCAGACCATCCGTTCTTAGCATTTGGCCAAAAGAAGAGTTCCCAAAAATAGCGGAGTCTGCGCTGCTTCCATATGACCCAATGTCGATATAAGTGAAACAATAATTGGCATCAGCCACAGCCATTAAGACAAATGAAAAGTCAAAAAAAGAAAGATTGTACTACGCTAGGTAGCGACATGGCGGACTTTAAAGGGCAATTACAGGGACATTTTTAGTTATAAAAATAGAGTTTAATTACAAAATTATAAATATACAAATAAATTTCATTTCAATAAAATGTTGACAAAAAAGAACATAGATACATATTTGAGCAATAGAACGTCTCGCCGACGCGTTTCGCCTTACGGCTTCTTCTGGACGAGTTGTATGGTTTTATAACAAGGAGGTATTGCTACTTGCATGTGTCAATTGAGTTGGTGGTCGGTTGGTTAGCGGAGCACAGGCTGCTACCCCCCCGGGACACATACTACTTCTAAGGTGGCAAGGCTTCTAAATCCTCCGGTCTGCCCTTAATTTTGGACAGTGCAGTGTGGCTGCCTGGCGACGGAATCTATTTTCCCTCCAGGTCCTTCCCACCTGTCTTCTGCCTTGTTGGTCCCGGTTGTTGCTTCTTTACACCCACTTTGAGAACCTACTACCATTGTGGCTCCTTACACCATCAGGAGATCTTCTTTCCTCCTTCTACCTGGTTCACGAACTTACTTTTGGTACTACTCCAATGATTTGTGATGGATGCGGATGACCACCAACTCAATTGACACATGCAAGTAGCAATACCTCCTTGTTATAAAACCATACAACTCGTCCAGAAGAAGCCGTAAGGCGAAACGCGTCGGCGAGACGTTCTATTGCTCAAATATGTATCTATGTTCTTTTTTGTCAACATTTTATTGAAATGAAATTTATTTGTATATTTATAATTTTGTAATTAAACTCTATTTTTATAACTAAAAATGTCCCTGTGATTGCCCTTTAAAGTCCGCCATGTCGCTACCTAGCGTAGTACAATCTTTCTTTTTTTGAATTACTATTTCGGATGTGGGCCAATGTGAGTGCCTTAATGTTATTCCCCTTTCCCATTTTTTTGACAAATGAAAAGTATTTCTTATAGTTGAAATACTGGCTTCCACTAGCCATGGGCTTCACAATCCTAATGTGTTTCCCATCGATCGCTCCTAGACAATTTGGGAAGTTGCAGCGTTGCCAGAATACTTCCGAAATCTGTGCCCAGTCCTCTGCTGTCGGTTTTTTAAAGACAATTTGTTTCAGGACTTCCCAAATTGCACAGCAGGTGTCACGAATTATGTAGCTGGCAGTAGATTTTCCAATACGAAAGGCGTAATGTAGACTTGCAATGGATTGTCCAGTTGATAGATACCTACAAAGAAAATAATATATATGATTTTATTTTATTTTTTACAGTTAAAATGATAAAGTCAAAGTGGAAAAGCATCCGTGACGCCTACGCTCGTCAACTGAGGGTACAACGGCAGCAACGCAGGAGTGGATCTGCAGCATGTTCTTCTAAAGAATATATCCACTAAAAAGAACTGGAGTTCTTAAGACCGGTGCTGGCTTTGGGGAGGTAAACCATTATCTGTACTAAGGTCGTAAACAAAATGTTAAAAATTATTTTTGAATATCTGATTTATTTTTTCAGTACTGAAAACTGCTGGGAGGAAGCTGCTCCAACAGAACCAGAGATATGTGACAATGCTAGTTTGGCATCAGGGGATCAGGCTATGGTGGTTCTGGAGCCGGAAACCCAAACTTCCGAACAATCGCGGTCCAATTCTGCTACACCGCTTGGAGAGGAGTCAGCAACAATGGTCTTGACTCGTGGACCTCCACGAGCAATCAGAAGGAGGGCTCCAGCTCCTGATCCAGCACTGGATCGAATGTTGGACATCATGTCCAATATGTCGGACCGAATGAACAATCGTTCATATGGCCAAAATGCGGCTAAATGTCTGGGGGACCTAATCGATAAGGTACCCCCAAATCTTCAAACAGTAATGTTGGCATGTACAATAAGGTACATAGCTACCTTCATCCCACCTACTGAAGCTGACCAAATTTCAGAACCTCCACCACCCTATGGCCCCTACGCAAATTAACCCACGCAGCATCTCTCAGCACCACCCGTTCCCCTTTGGACAGCACCACATATTACCACCCATCCACCTCGACCAACACCACCACCTTCTGCTTACCATCCTCTGACAACCACTCATTCTCATTTCCCTCATGTGCCAACAACACCTTCCACTCACACTCCTCTGAACCCTCTTCTTCAGACACAACCTTCTGCTTACCCTCCTCCGACGACAACTCTTTCTCCTTTCCCTCATCTGCCAACACCACCTTCCACGTACACTACTCTGCCGCCAACAACACTTTCATCTTACCATCCACCACCTTCTACTTACCCTCTGACGACGATAACAAATTCTTCAACTTACCCCCATCTCCAGAGACAACCTACATACTATACTCTGCCAACACCAACACCACCACCACCACCAGCACCACCACCTTCTCGTTGGCCAACGGATGACACCCCCACCTCCAGCTGGCCTCAGTTTGCCCAAGCTATGAATGTGGCAATGTCACCGCACGGGGAAGAGGACTCCTCCCAAACATATCACCACATGTGAATAAATATTGTTATAGTATATAAGCACTTGATTACGATTTGTAAATAAAAATAAAAAAAACTGACGATCTACCCAATGTTTACACTGGTTTAAGAATAATTAAAATAATTTTGTTCCTCAACAATTTTTGTTTGGTTTTTATTAGATATATATAAAATATTAATAGAGTGTAATACATTCAATAGTCTATAAGCAGACCAAGACCTAGTCAGCTAAAGGACCCGACCTGTTTTGTTGGAATTAATTGCGCGGTTATGCGAAGTGGCTAAACATAATCAGAGTCATTGTTTTGTCAATAAAATCCTACTTTATTTCGGCTTTTCACCACCTGTGTTTTTTTCTTTTGACAGTATAGCAAGAATATAGGGCCACATCCTCAAAAAACCTGCCTAACTTAACTTTCAGCAGTTAAGTTACACAGGCGTGAAATTTCTACCTAAGTGCCCGATCCACAAAGCACTTACCTAGAAATTACACGCCGTGTAACTTAAGTGCCTCCGTCGCAAGGCGGTCGTCTGATCGAGGGGGCGATTCCTATTCAAATGAGGCGCGCTCCCGCGCCGGACGTTCGGCGCATGCGTGTGACGTCATTTTTCCCGACGTGCATCGCGCGAACGTACTTTACGCCGGGCTTTGTGGATCGCGATGGGACACTAAAGTTGCGTCGGGTAAAAAAAAAGTTACGCGCCGGGAAAAGAAATTCGAAATTTTAAAAAAATAGCGGCGATCGAAAAAAAGGTTTGTTTTTACAAGGTCTAAACAGTTTAGGCCTTGTAAAAGCATCCCTAATTTTACGCATGCAAAACGTAACTTACGCAGAAAACACAAAGCTAAAAAGCTTTGTGGATCTGCCTAAGTACTCATTTGCATACGCAAAGCGGCATTTCGACTCGAAATGCCCCCAGCGGCGGATGCGGTACTGCATCCTAAGATCCGACAGTGTAAGTCTATTACAGATGTCGGATCTTCTGCCTATCTTTGGAAAAATCCTTCTGAGGATCGTTTCCAAAGATAGGCACAGGGATACGCAGGCTGAACAGCAGTTCCGCCTGCGTATCTCCTTTGAAGATTTGGCCCATAGCATCAGTTTGGATCAATTTAAAATAGACGTAAATTAGCATCATTTTTGTGCTAAATAAAAATTACCTCAGTGTTATGATAAGTCGCTCAACAGGGGGTATACTGTTGCGGAAGTAGGTGTCCATCCTCTGCAATCTGCTGCTCAGCAATTCCAGCAACTCATCAAAGCTGTAAAGATAAATGGAATTTTTAATTGGCAATGGAATGGTACTAGGGTTGCCACCTGTCCGGGATTCTCCAGAACAGTTCCGGTTTGGAATCATGTGTCCGGGTTTCAGACTGCCTGAAACTCGGACACATTTTTCAGACCAGACTATGGATTTCCAGCAGGGTTAATGGCTGCAGGGGATGGAAATTTAAAACCCAGCAGCCACAGATACACCTGGATGAGAGGTGCTAACTGCCAAGGGGTGAGTGAGCTCACCATCCATCGCTGTCTGACTAAAGCACCCCCCCCTTCTCTCTCCTGCCTCTGAGTGAGTACACTAGGGTAAATCAGGGTTCTCACATCAGAGTCCTCTCCATACATCAGAGTTCTCAGTGTCCCCCCTTAAATCATGGTTCACAGAGCATCCCTTATGTCAGAGTACCCAGAGTTCTCGCTTAAATCATATTCTGTTGAGTCCCCCCTTACAGTGAAAGGGAACTCTGGGAGTTCAGATGTCAAAGGGTGACTCTGATGTAAAGGGGGACTCTGTGGACTCTGATGTAAAGGAGGACTCTATGGACTCTGATGTAAAGGGGGAACTCTGTGGACTCTGATGTAAAGGGAGAACTCTGTGGACTCTAATGTAAAGGAGGAACTCTGTGGACTCTAATGTAAAGGGGGACTATTGTTATTATCTTCATATGATTAGAAATGTTAGATAATAGCAAAATATATGTATAGTTCATACTATTAAAATAAATAGCTGTGCACCGCTAAAGTGTTCGGGTTTGACTTGAAGAAAAGGTGGCAACCCAAATGGTACAATGTCAAAAAGAATGAATCCAGATAATTTTAAATAACCTTTTTATGGATATTCTGGTGTAGTCCTGAAATTTCTCCTCATGGTCACGGAGGTCATTGTACATCACCCAACATTGCCCACTTTCTTCCCGATCAGCAATGACGGGGTGTATCCAAAATCTGCGTTGCCTCTTCCTTTTTCTCTGCCTCTCGTTTAAAAGAAATTTGCTAGCAGTGGCTGCTGCCATGAACAAAGCCATCTCGTCATCACTCATTTTCACTTCTGAGTAAGAAATGAAAATGGAGTCGGAAGCACAAGGATGACCCGGAAGAGGAATTTTCACCCAGGAAGAAGAAAAAAAAATTCCTAACATAGCAACAAATGATGACAGAGGTGATTTTTTTTCCTATTGGGCAAAACAAAAACAAAAAAACGTCGGACGTCGCTGTATGCAAACGCGCGACAAAACGCCGAAAAAAACGCCTGTAACGCCTACGCCTAGGTGTAAATGCAGCCTAAGTGTGCAGTGACAAGCGGCTCGGGAGGTGTGGCTGTCCTGGAAGGAGAGGATCCCCATGCTGATCCATCCCCTCCAGCATGCCTGAGTTTCACACACATCCATTCTCCTGCCCCTCTCTCCCTGCCTGTGTGCTGCTGCATCTGTGAGTGAGTGAGTGAAAAACTTATATAGCGCTGCACATGCGAACTGAATCGCCTCTGGGCGCTTGAATTGACCATTTCACCGTCGACCTCAAAAGAGATGGGTTTTGATCTTTCTCCTAAAGGCCAAGTGGTTCTCCTCCAACCGAATGGAGGTTGGTAAAGTGTTCCAAAGTCGAGGGCCTAGGACAGCAAATCTTCTTTCTCCTTTGGACTTGTATCTGGTTTTGGGGATTTGGAGTAGATTTTGGTTAGAGGATCGCAGAACGTGATTGGGGTTGTAAGCCTTTAGTTTTTTGCATAGATATTTGGGGGCATTTCCCAAAATACATTTATGCGTCAGACAAAGTGCTTTGAAAGTGATTCTGTCTTTCACTGGCAGCCAGTGAAGGCTTCTCAGTGAGGGTGAGATTGATTCCCATGGTTTTTACCCAGTCACCAGTCGCGTGGCAGTATTCTGAACGACCTGCAGGCGAGTGATTTGGTACTTTGGGAGTCCGAGGTAGAGGGCATTTGCATAGTCCAGCCTGGAGTTAACAATTGTTCCCACCCCGACTGCTATGTCCTCTTTGGAAATAAATGGAATAAGTCTGGTTGTAGGCGCAGCAGATGGTGCGATCCGCTGACTACTGACCCTATTTGTGCATCCATTGTCATGTAGGTGTCAAAGATGACCCCGAGACTTTTGACTTTGGTGCTAGGGGTGATGATTTTGCCCAGAATGGGCGGAGGTGTCGAGGTTGTTGACGGTTGATTCTTTAGATTGGCGTGAAACAGGAGAAGTTCTGTTTTCGACCCGTTAAGTTTAAGATAACTCTTTGTCATCCAGTTCTCTATCAAAGAGAGGCATTTCTCTAGACCGAGATGATGATCCTTTTTGTTGGAGATGCGAAAGTACAATTGTGTGTCATCCGAGTGGTAGAGCAGCTTTTGGCTGCTGATGATTTCAAAAAGGGGGTGAAGATAGATATTAAACATCACCGGGGACAGAGGGGATCCTTGAGGGACTCGCATGACACCGTGCATTTTTCAGAAGTGAAGGGTCCCAGTTTCACTACTTGTGATCGGTTTTCCAAAAAGGAGGAGAACCAGGATAAGTCACATTCCACGACTTTGGCTACTTCAACTAGCCGAGTCAGCAATAGTTTGTGGTCTACCGTGTCAAAAGCTGCGCTGAGGTCCAAGAGTACTAGAAGACAAGATTCTCCTTCGTCTGCGGCCTCGAGAGCATCATCCCATATTTTTAGCAATGCTGTTTCCGTCCCGTGCCCTGGACGGAAACCCGATTGAAAAGGATCGAGCAAATTATGGGTGTCTAAATGCTGTTGCAGCTGTTGTACCACTACTTTTTCCATTACCTTGGAGAAGACGTTCAGGCCTGTTATGGGACGACGATGTTCAGGGTCCTTGGGGTCAAGGACCCTTCTTTAGGATGGGTTTGATTATACCTTGTTTCAACAGGGTGGGCACTGTGCCCTCCCTGAATGACTGAATAATCAGCTGCTTGATAGATGGTGCCAGAATATCGGCACATTCCTTAAGCAGTTTGGTGGGGATAATATCATTCGGAGCTGTGCTATTTCGCAGGGCGTTGATGATATTTTTTGTGGCCTTGATGGAGATGGGTTTTAGAGTAAACATTGTTGATTGCTTACAATGATTCCGATAATTCATTGCAAAATTCTTGGGTATCTGAATTGGGAGCTTATAGACAGACTGGATTCATGGTCTGGGTGACAAGCTTGAAGAGTTTGCGGGGACGATTTAGGGCATTGGTGATGATCTTGGAAAAAATATTTTTTTTGGCCTTGAAAATTTCTTTGTGGTATTTTTTTGTTATTTCCTTCTGTGTTGCTTCTTTTCCAAGCTGCTTCAGCTCTTCTGCGCTCTTGCTTAAACAACGCCAGCTGGTCGTTAAACCAGCTGGAGTTGTTTTTCTGGATGCAGGTTTTGCGTTTCGGCGCTACTAAGTCGGCTGACTGTAGTAGAGCTGTGTTAATGGCATCCAGGGTTTCAGTGGCTGATTGATGTGAAAGGATTGTTTTTACTTTGTTCCCTAATGTTGTTTTGAAGAGTTCCGAATGGAGCCTCTTCTGAGATCTGGTCCAGTGTTGTCACTGGTTTTGGTGTTTTTGTCAAAGGGGCATTTTTGGTAATCAGGAATTTGATTACGTGGTGGTCTGTCCATGGTAACGGCTCATTTTCGAGAATTTTTACTTCTAGATCTTGTCTGAAAATAAGATCGAGTGCGTGACCAGAAGCATGTGTGGGCCCACATACTAGCTGCTGCAGACCTAGTCCTTCCAAGTGGTCAATGCAGGCGACGGCCACGGGATCCTGTGAGGAGTTGGCCCAAAGGTTGAGATCCCAAGCAGCAAAAGATGTTTGCTGTTTAGTGTATAAGTGGAAACAAATTCTGTCAACGATGTGAGAAGCTGCGATTTTGGACCCGGTGGTCTATAGCAGAGTAGAATATGGACGGTCTCCTGGGGGTTTGTTTAAAGCTGTAGGAAAAGGGTTTCCATGAAAGGAAGTGTATTTTGAAGGACTGGTTTAGTGATCGAGAGATAACTCTTGTGGATCACTGCCAGGCCTCCTCCTCTTTGCCCCACTCTGTTTTCGGTTATTATGCGATAGTTCTCTGGTACCAGTTCACCCAGAATGGTGTTACAGTCAGCTGTGAGCCAGCTTTCTGTAATGAAGAGGCAGTCTAAATCGCATTGTAGGATGAGATCATGAATTTCTGCTCGGTGTCTTACTGCCGATCTTGTATTGATCAGAGCGCATGATATGCGCTTTGGTTTAGATAAGCAGGCGTATCGTTTGACTGTCGATCGATTCTAAACAGTCATTTACTCCTTAAGACTTTTTTGGTGGCGGCTGGTAATATTGAGGCAAATAGCTTTAGTCCCCAAATGGTTGCTGCCGAGTAACTCAGTTTGGTCATAGTTGCTGATGCACTGGGGGGCAGATGCCGATAAGGGGGGGGGGTTTCAGTAAATGATGGGAGGGACGATTCCCTGAATCCTACCTCCCTGGTTGATCCAGAGGAAGGCGAAAAACCCCTGTCCGTGCTATGCCAATGTGCCGTGGCAGGGGAAAAAATTCCTTCCTGACCCCCTAGGGGCGATCGGACGCGGCCTTTCCTGGCTGTGGATGCGGGCGCCACGAACCACTAGTGGGATAGTATGGACTTGGAGGAATCTGAGAAGATGGGAATCCTCCTCGGGTACCGGGGGGAGTTTTCAGAGCCGTTTAGGGAGGGATTGCTGGCAGTCGATGCGGCGTGCCACTAGGCCGCGAGTGAAGCCGCGGTCTTTCCTAGAATCGGCCGCCGCAAATCTTTCCAGGAGGTGGCGGGGGGCGTGGGGGCCAAGGTAGAGATTACGGGCGGTTGGCGGACATAAAGACTGAGGCGGGGAGGTGCCGGGTGATGCCTCAATTGGGGTATCTGTTTCTCCGCAGAGATTAGGCCACTGCCGCGGCTTGTCCTTAGAAGGATGGCCGCCATCGGTGTCCGGGGTGGTGGATAGCCGGGGTGGTGGATAGCCCTGAGAACAGGGGCTTACCTTGCTTAGGCTCCCGGGAGGAGATGTCTGCGGAGTATCTGTAAAGGGAATGTGGGGAAGGGAAGATTAAACAACCTGACAGCCACATTGAGAGAAGTCACTGACTTAGACCCCCCGAAGACCATTCAAGTAAGTGAGCAATGTGACCAGACCCTCCATTCCACCCACCTTCTCTCCCCCTCCTTATCTCTCCCATTACTCTCTTCCTCCCCCTCCGCTCTCCCCCCCAGCACCCTCTCTCCCTGCTCCCTCTTTCTCCCCCTTGCTCTCTCCCTGCCCCCATCTCTCACTCCCACCTCCTTTTTCTCTCACCGCTCCTCTCTCTCCCTGCCAGCACTCGAAATAGCTTTACCCCAATCTGTTTATTAAACTCCCATCATCTACCCATAGATGTGGGGCTAGATTCAGAAAAGAGATACGACGGCGTATCTCCTGATACGCCGTCGTATCTCTGAGATCCGACGGTCGGATCTATGCGACTGATTCATAAGAATCAGTTACGCATAGATCTCCCTTAGATCCGACAGGTGTAAGTGACTTACACCGTCGGATCTTAGACTGCAATCTCCCGCCGGCCGCTAGGTGGCGCATCCATTTGTATACGCGACGAATGTGCAAATGAGGAGATCCGCCGATTCAGAAATGAACGCCCGCCCGTCGCTTTTTTTTTACGTCGTTTGCGTTCCTTTTTTTCCGGCGGATAGTTACCCCTGCTATAGCAGGGGTAAGTGCGGCGTATCCTATGTTAAGTATGGCCGTCGTTGCCGCGCCGAGTTTTTAATTTTTACGCTGTTTGCGTAAGTCAGTCGCGAATACGGATGGCCATAATTTACGTTGACGCCGAAACCAATGACGTCCTGGCGACGTCATTTGGAGCATGCGCACTGGGAAATTTAGCCGGCGGCGCATGCGCAGTTAAATCGGCGCGGGAACGCGCCTGATTTAAATTGTACACTCCCCCTAGCCGCGGAATTTGAATTCCGCCGGGGGAGTTACGATCCGCCGGCGCAAGTTTGGAGGTAAGTGCTTTCTGAATACTGCACTAGCCTCTCAAATTTGCGCCGGCGGATCTTAAATCAGATAGATTACGCGGATCCGCTAATCTATCTGAATCTAGCCCATGATGTATAATAGTATAACAGAATGAGTTTATTAATTTAATCCATTTAAAATGGTAATAAACCCAAAAGCAAATATTATATTGCAGTTTACCAATTATTAAATGCGGTGGCTGCATTCATTTTCTTTTTAGGTTTTCTTTCTTTTATTTTCACCTGGTGATCCAGCTAGTAAGTCTGTTGCTTTTCAAAAGACCAAGCCAAACCATTTAACACTGGCAGAGGTGCTTACAATGATCAGTTTCCATTTATTCATAAAACACCTTTATCCCAGAAGGAATCTTTTTTTTTTTGCTGTAAAGTGTGAGCTGGAGAATGGCTACAATTTGTTTAGTTTACCTAAATCTGCTAATACATCTAACAGCCCCCACCTCCCTGCATCTCAGACTGCTGCCCAAAGGTGTCTCTCAGTTGCTCCTTCATCCAGAATGTGTTACTGACCAAATCACCGGGGGAAAACAGAAAATAAAAAGCCTAAAAATAAATAAAAAATAAAATGCAGCCACCACATCTAAGTATTGGTAAGCTGTAAATTGTATTCCTCTCCATTCACAGCGGATTCGGTGGGGCGACCAGTGGGTGGACCCTGGGGAATGTTGGTGGTCAGGCCCGGGGAGCCCAGACCTAAAGCTATGTAAGGGGCCCCAAAATTTCTGATGGCTGCCCTGATCTTGTATTATATAAAGCTGTAGCCAGGTTCTTGGCTAAGAATGAAGGGCCAGATCCTCAGCCAGCGGTGCAAATTTAGTTTGTCCTAACTTATGTGATTTAAGTTACGTTGCCCTAAGTTGGTGTCGTAAGTGCCGTATCCACAGCGCATTTGCGTCTAAATGTGCGCCAGCGTAACTTAAATTCAGAGGCGTAAGGCGGGGTTTTTGCAAGTGGGAAGGAAGTGGGCGTGCTTCATTGTAATGAGCCGTGACCCCATGCAAATGAGGCGCCGGCCGTACTGCGCATGCGCGCACGAATCGGGACCTCACTGGGCATGTGCAGAACTGATCTTGGCGCAATCAGTGAGATAGGTAAAAGGCCAAGTGTACTTAGTTTGAGGATCGCCCTGTGTGTAAAAAGCACCACACACCACACACTTCCCTTGCTAAAGTATATCCCATTGTTCCCCTTCCATGAGCAATTTGCTTCTGCTCTGTTTGTTTGTGTGTTGGTAAGTTGTGTTTGTGAGAAAAGTGTTTGAGGAGTTGGAGAGTCTAGTTGTTGTTTGTTTTTGAGAAGTGTATTTATTTAATTTGTTTGTTATTGTTTTTGCTGATTGTTTTTTGGTGTTTGTTTTTTGGTGTTTGTGTTTTGTTTGTTTGTTGGTGCGTGTTTCTTTTTGAATTACTATTAGCTGTGTCCTTGTGTGTTTAGATTTTGGTTCTTTTTTGTGGTATAGATTTTTGTCAGGTTTTTGGGTGTGTATTGTCGATTGTTTGTCGGGTGTGTTTGTTGTTGCTGGGTGGTGTATGAGATGCCCCCTAAACGCAGGAAGCTTAATTTCACCCTGGGAGAGAAGCAAATTCTTGCTCGGGGCATTGTGAAATATGGGCGATTTCTGCATGGCCCTGAGAGCCAGAACACCACCCCGGCCAGGAGGAGGCAGCTTATTAAAAAGATCACGGACCAGATCAATGCGGCGGGGGGGGGGGAGACTAGGACCCCCGCTGGCATACAGAAAAAAATAAATGATCTGAGAAGCGTCGTCCGGAATAAGATGGCAAGGATCGACGCCCATACCAGGGGCACTGGAGGAGGGGGACCCTGCCCAGTCAGACTGACGGAGGAGGAATGGGCAGTGGCCCAGTGTTTCCACCCACAGCAGGTGGTGGGCCTGCCTGGCTATACGTCAGATGTTCCTAGGAGGACAGGTAGGTTTTTTGGTTTATTCTCTGTTGAGTGTGTGCATGTGTGGGTGGGGGAAGGGAAGATGTGCCAAGTGTGTGGTTCCTCAAACATGTGATTGTTTTGTGTCCTCCACAGATGGCCAGGAGGTTACACGCCAGGAGGTTGGAGGCCAGGAGGTTACACGCCAGGAGGTTGGAGGCCAGGAGGTTGGAGGCCAGGAGGTTGCAGGCCCATCGGGCCAGGCTGCAGCACCACCCCCAAGACAGGCTGATGATGAGTCCCAAGAAGGGCAGGATTCCCCAGGGGAGGGGATTGGCCAAACCTCCACTCATGAGGAGGTTGAGGGGGAGGAGGTTGAGGGGGAGGAGGTTGAGTGGGAGGAGGATGATGAGGGGGAGGAGGA
The DNA here is from genome assembly GCF_905171775.1 of Rana temporaria. Taxonomy (NCBI): domain Eukaryota; kingdom Metazoa; phylum Chordata; class Amphibia; order Anura; family Ranidae; genus Rana; species Rana temporaria. The sequence goes on from NC_053494.1 coordinate 118,756,410, forward strand.
GGAAAATATGCAGATTGGCCGGGAAGTCCTCCTGGCCACTGATATGATGACCTTTGAGTCTTCCCCTGAGACTACCCCTGAGGCTGGCACCAGTCAGGCCACCATCAGGGGTAGCCCCTCCCACTTCTCCCCCAACAGGCCTCCAGTCACCAGGGTCACTCTCTCCCCTCCTCCAGGCCCGCAAGACTCAGCGGCAGCCAGGGGGACAACCCAGGAGACCGTGGCTGTGGGCGAGCGTCTGTCGGCCAGTGTGGTGAAGGACAATGCCCGGCAGACCCGCATTCTTGGAAAAATTCTGGAAAAACTGACGCAGATGGAGCACAGCCAGGGTGAAATGATGGAGGCACTCGGTGATGTGGCCACCAACTCAACGGCGGTCATTACATGTTTGAATGACATACAGACCGCCACAACGCGCGTGGCCCATGAGCTGAGTGCCCTGACACAGGCTGTGCAGGACAATACAAGGTCTGGCCAGGCCAATGCGACTGCCCTCACTGCCTGTCTCACTCGCATTGCAGGGGCCATGGAGGGCAGGCCAGCAGGGGCGGCTCCTCCTTCCCCAGCTGAACCCCCCCAGGAGGCTCCTCCTTCCCCAGCTCAACCCCCCCAGGAGGCTCCTCCTTCCCCAGCTCAACACCCCCAGGAGGCTCCTCCTTCCCCAGCTCAACCCCCCCCCAATGGACATCCTCCGCGACGGCGTGGCCGTGGCCGTGGCCGTGGCCGTGCCCCTGCCCGTGCCCCTGCCCGTGCCCCTGCCCGTGCCCCTGCCCAGCCAAGGCGTAGCAATCGCTGCCGCTAAAAAATTTGCTGGGATACTTATGTTTTTTTGTTTATGCATTTTTTTTTTTTTAATTTGGTCTTCTGTACTTATGATTTGGTTTATGTGTGTGAATGATGTGTGAATGTGGGGGGGTGGCATTCCTAAGAAATTAAGGTTGTCACCCTCAGTTTTGGTGGAGAAGGGATCCCCAGGACCAGGGAGAAGTGCAATCCCAGGTTCCTGAATGGTGTATGAATGCACAGTGACATAATTGGAGCCGTGGCGTGGCGTTACTGCTCCCAAGTCCCAAAGGGGGGGGGGACTTGGATCTAATCCAATTCGATGTGCATGTGATGTGTCTGTGCAAGGAACCACAGTGGTGTGCATTCATGCATTATCATTGTGACTTTATTGATGTGCATTTACAGGGAAAAGATACATTATTATTGTGACATTAATCATGTACATTTACTGGGAAAAAATGCCTTCTGCAAGGCGTCTCCTAGCTGTTGTGCCCTCAGCAGACCGGGTAGAGTTGGTTGGGATAGTATTGCCTGGGTCAGGGGTCAGGTCATTACATAAGTCAATATGCAGTCCCCTTCTGAGGGCAAAGTTGTGGAGTATGCAACATGCCCCAATTATTTGGCACACAAAGTCAGGGGAATACAGCAGGGTACCCCCAGACTTATCCAGGCATCTGAAGCGGGACTTCAGAAGCCCAAAGGTCCGTTCAACCACTCCCCGGGTTCGTATGTGCGCCTGGTTGTAGCGTTGCTCTCCTGGGGTTTGGGGGTTCCTGAATGGGGTCATTAGATGAGGTCCCAAGGCATATCCTGAGTCACCTGTAAGGGAAAAGACAGGAGGATATTAGTCATGCATGTGCCCCTTGTGATGTCAGCATCATGGGGGGGACATACCTGACACACATGTCACTCACCAATCAGCCAGCTGTCTCCATACATGTTCTGGTCAAAATCTCTAGAGATCTGGGTCTGCCGGTAAATGTAACTATCATGGCAGGATCCAGGAAATTTAGCACAGACGTGCCAGATGAGGCCATGGGCATCTACGATGACTTGCACATTGATGGAATGCCAGCCTTTACGATTCCGGAACATGTGCTCAGTATCATGGGGTGGTTGTAGTGCCACATGGGTACAATCAATGGCCCCGATGGTGCGTGGAAATCTGGCAATGTGATAAAAGTCGGTCATGGACTTTAAACGCTGATCCTCCTGGGTGGGTTTTTGAAACTGATCTCCCATGCGCCGCAGGATTGCAGGGACCACTTGGTGCACACACCTGCTGATGGAGGATTGTGCCATCCCAGCCACGCCTCCACTTGTGCGTTGGAATGAGCCAGTGGCCAGAAAATGCAAAGTGGCCAGTACTTTGGTGAGTGGCTGCAGTGCATGGGAGCGTTGGGTTGGGCTGGTAAGATCATCCTGAAGTATTGTTGTTAATTCCAGGATGGCCTCACGGGTAAATCTGTAGTTGCGGTAAACTTCACAAGCAGGCATGCCAAACAAATCTTGCCGTGGGCGGTAGACCCTCTCCTGTGCCCTCCTCCTCCTCCTCTGTGCCCTCCTCCTTCTTTGTGTCTCTATATCAACTAATGCAGCTAGTATCATTGCTGGTCCTGGCATTTTGGCAGAGAGATTTCAGTCCTGAACGTGTGTGTGCTGAGCTCTTCCTGAATGGTGTTGCTTCAGCAGACATTCAGACGGCATGTGTAAAATTAGGGCTGCTTTTATAAAGTGTAAATTGCCACCAAAAAACTAACAGGTGCGCACAGGGCGTAATCTACGGCGCACACACTTAATTCTGTGGATCGCCCTATCTCCCTCATTTGCATCTTTGCCTATCAAATAAAGCGGCGTGCCTAGCGTAATTTGCGCACGAGAATGCGCCGGCGTAATATTTTTAGGTAGGACGGAAAAGCCCGAATTTCAGGCGCTTCTCGTTTTGAGGATCGGGCGCAAAGATACACGCCGTGTAAATTTAGAAAAATCGAGTTAAGTCGGCGTATCTCTTTTGTGGATCTGGCCCGAAGAGTGAAAATACACTGGCTGCAGCTGCTCTCCGTAGCTGCTATCCTGCGGTACTAAACTGGTTAATTGCTATATTAGCAAGAGGAGGGAGCTGCTGAGAAGGAAGAGTTCAATAGACTATGTCAGGCAGCACTGCACTGTATGAACTGTAGTCCAGAGCAGAGAGATTCTACTTCAAGCAAGAGCTTTTTAACTGCATTACCCAGATAGCGATTGCTAAGAGGAGAGGAAAGAGCTGCTTTTTCTCAGGCTGTACAGGTCACAGCTTCCTCTTGCCATAAGGGAGACTGGAGAGTACACATCGCTGTCCAGTGTTGTCACAAACTACGGTAAACGAGAGTGAATTATTACAACATACCTTCAACCCCTAGCCTTAAAAGGTTAAAGCGGAGTTCCGGCCACAATTTTAAATATAAAAACTTTTTAAATATAAATACCCCTGTAATACACAAGCTTAATGTATTCTACTACAGTTAGTCTGTAAATTAAGGTCCATTTTGTTAGGTTGTTACAGCATTTAGACACTTTATAAAACAGAAATTGACTGGGGCCATCTTAAGTGTGGGCATCATGAAGCCAGACTGTATGACTTCCTGGATTTCAGCCTCGCACATGCTCAGTGCTGTACAAGCAATGTAATGGTTTCAGATCAGGTTTCAATAGCAACAGGAGTGTCAGAGGAAGTGACAGGGGTGGGTGACGGGGAGGATGGAGATGACAGGGGTGGGTGACGGGGAGGATGGAGATGACAGGGGTGGGTGACGGGGAGGATGGAGATGACAGGGGTGGGTGACGGGGAGGATGGAGATGACAGGGGTGGGTGACGGGGAGGATGGAGATGACAGGGGTGGGTGACGGAGAGGATGGAGATGACAGGGGTGGGTGACGGGGAGGATGGAGATGACAGATGGAGATGACAGGGGTGGGTGACAGGGAGGATGGAGATGACAGGGGTGGGTGACAGGGAGGATGGAGATGACAGATGGAGATGACAGGGAGGATGTAAATGACAGGGGTGGGTGACAGGGAGGATGGAGATGACAGGGGTGGGTGACGGAGAGGATGGAGATGACAGGGGTGGGTGACGGGGAGGATGGAGATGACAGGGGTGGGTGACGGGGAGGATGGAGATGACAGATGGAGATGACAGGGAGGATGGAGATGACAGGGGTGGGTGACGGGGAGGATGGAGATGACAGGGGTGGGTGACGGGGAGGATGGAGATGACAGGGGTGGGTGACGGGGAGGATGGAGATGACAGGGGTGGGTGACGGGGAGGATGGAGATGACAGGGGTGGGTGACGGGGAGGATGGAGATGACAGGGGTGGGTGACGGGGAGGATGGAGATGACAGGGGTGGGTGACAGGGAGGATGGAGATGACAGGGGTGGGTGACGGAGAGGATGGAGATGACAGGGGTGGGTGACGGGGAGGATGGAGATGACAGGGGTGGGTGACGGGGAGGATGGAGATGACAGGGGTGGGTGACGGGGAGGATGGAGATGACAGGGGTGGGTGACGGGGAGGATGGAGATGACAGATGGAGATGACAGGGAGGATGGAGATGACAGGGGTGGGTGACGGGGAGGATGGAGATGACAGGGGTGGGTGACGGGGAGGATGGAGATGACAGATGGAGATGACAGGGGTGGGTGACAGGGAGGATTGAGATGACAGGGATCGGTGACAGGCAGTATTGAGATGGCAGGGGTGGGGCTGTATATTGGCGTAGCTCTAGCAGGCAGCACACACAGGGTTTGATCTCTGCTAACACTGATGACAGGCTGGACACACACCCCCGGCTGCTGTCATCTTCATCCCAGCCAGCCGGCATTGAGGAGCCCACACTGCCGCACGGCCCCCCCCCCTCCTGATACCCCGCCCACATTCGTCCAGCGGCCAGATTATTGCTGGGATGCTGAGAGTGACAGGGGGTGGGGCCGTATGTTTCAAAGACAACCGCAATGCTTCCCTTGGCGGTGGGCGGGGCTGTTAAACATCTCTCCGCCTCCGCCCGCCCTCCAGCCCGCCCCCTCCAGCCCGCTCGCTCGAGCTGAAACAGCGGCGATCCTTCAGCCCTGCCTCCTGGGATTGATCACCAACATGTCCCAGGAGGTATAGCAGCGCTGCGCCGCGGCGGGTGAAAGAAACTCACGGCGATAACAAAGTGAGTTTTTAAAATAAAAAAAAAACACATGCCAAATATTTTTAAGGGGGCAGTATGCTATATAAAGCTTTAAAGTTAAAAAAGAGGGTGGAACTCCGCTTTAAGATGAATGTGGGTGAAGCACAACTACGTTAAGGAAAAGATTTCAATTTTCTCGATGTGAAATGATTTTCAGTACTGGACCCCAGGCGTCACTCTAATCAGAAAAAAAAGAGTTTGGGGGTTCACTACATCATATCACTCACATATAGGAATGCATTGAGCTAATAAGGGAGGAGGTATAACATACCTTCAACCCTTAGCCTAAAAAAAGGTATAGCGAACATGTTCAGTATTTTAGGCTGGAAGGCCGTATACTATTAACAACAAATGTCAAGCACGTAGCATATGAGAATACTGTATGCAGATAGCATTTACTTGAGAGAGGGAACTGAAGATTAAATGGTTTAAGAGTGTATGTCCCAACTGTGATTTGAAACCATAATAACTAATTCCAAGCACAGCAGTAGTGTAAACTTGAGCCAGGTTCAAATACAGTACTTTGTAAATACAATATGTGAACAGGGTAATTCTAGAGCAATAAATGTAACGTGATGATGGTACTTATCCGTTTGTAGAGCATGAGAGTTCATCAGCAATAGCAGAGTATAGTAGCAGCAATGGCATTCTGTAATAGATGGTCTCCCTGTGCTACATATCTTAGGGTGTCCCCAGAGCAATGGCAGCGTGGATCCAAGTAGAGGCTATTTTGTAGGATTAAGCTGTGGCTTAATGGTGTCATGGATCCGACATGCGATGGTTCCATCTGAGGAGGTCTAATGCCAGTAGTTTGATTGTAGCGTGGTCCGGCTACGGCCGACAATAATAGAACAGCGTGTAGCAAGCACGCTGTGCTGTTTATAGGAGTAAGACATGTGTGCCGAATGGAGCGTTGATTATGCTCGGCACTTACACGTTCCACGCTGGAACGCACGCAGCGCCGGTCGATGAAGTGAGTGCGCGGTCGTCGTATGCATTCCAGCGTGGAACGCAATACCGCCATTTACAAGTGTGCAACATCACTGCTGCATATCAGTGGCCTGAGCGGGATACAGGGTGCTGAGTTTGGGAGTGCTGACAGCCAGAGTTACCTGGTTGCAGAGCAGAGAATGGACTAATCACTGTGTGTAAACGGATAGAGAACTCCAATATCACTATGACTGCTGAGCTGCTACTGTGGGGATTCACTATCTGCTGCTAGATAGACTTATCCCCTAAGGAACTGGTCATACAGCCATCTAGTAACCTTTTTGTTGCTTGCAGGCTTGACTGGGACAGCTTTCACATGCACCAATGGTACAACTGGGCCCCAACACTAACTGGCTGCAAAGTTAGGACTAAAGACTGTCCCTTTGCAGCTGCTACACAGAGACCTTCACCTATTGTTTATGCTAAGAGGTACCTCTCAAGGAACATTGCGATATATCCTAGCCATTCTCCTAGAATGCAGTCTAGACTACTTATAGTATTATTTTTAACATTGCAGTTAATGATTATATACACTGTTTATTGCTGACTTTACTCATTCATGAGTTAATCCCAGCCTAGTGATACAGAATTCTAACCCATACCAAAACGTTGCATTAATTTAATTCCTGAGACTGCAGGACCCCAGACCCTCTGTCTGGACAGGGTTGTGCTGATCACATGCACCCTCCCAAGAAAAAAAAACTTTTTACACAATGCAGAGGATTAACCTCTTAGGTTCCACAGTGGGTATAACACATAACACTTTATGTAAGGTCAGATGGCTCATGTACTGTAGCTTTTTCTTCCTAGAATCCATCTGCCCTTAGACCTGACATGCAGGCAGGAGGGTGTACTTAGCCATAAAGACTCTTGGGCTGTATGGCATCACTTTGGCCATAGACCAGAAACCAGGAAACAAATTAAGGAACGTAAAAAAAAAGTTTAAAAACAAGTAAATATAATGTATCCTCTTATCTTTTCACTAGGGCTAGCAGCCTAAGGAATACAAATAGGTAATATTGATTCAGAGAGTAAAGTTCCACTTGAAGGGATGTGGGAGCGATTTCACCAAATTTACCTATTTCTCCTTTCCTAAATATGGACTACTTAAGCAAAATTTGCATGAAAAAAACCTCATGACTTTCCAACAAAGCCCTGTGATCACTATGACCGCATTGCCATGCTGAATACAATCTTTGTTGACAAACAAAGCAAACCATAAACCATATGCTAATCCCCAATTTTGATGTGGACAGCGCTCACATTACTTTTTGTCATAAACTAAGGGTACGTTTTGGGCCACTCTGCGATATTCCTAATTTTCCCAGCTAACAAGTAGCCATTGTATGGCACAAGAATAAGTCCAGGCTACTAGATAGAAGCTTCCCTAACCCCCAAGAGCCGTTTGAACTCCATTTATTTTTTTACTGACTCACTGAAACTCAAATTACCCTTGATCCCTCCCTACTCCTAATAAGAAGTGCTTGCAGCACTTGGACGCTCTAATTTTTGCTCTGCATCTAAAGTACATGTGAATCTTAACTGAATGTGTTCTTCCTCAATTGCCACTTTATGCATTGAGATACCTCCTTAGATCTCAGTCTGTCCAGACAGTATGGATACTTTGCTGACTCAGCAGGATCCACAAATAGCTTCACTCTTATTATTTATATTATTATTATACACAATTTATATAGCGCCAAAAGTTTACACAGCACTTATAGGGGGGACAGCACAATTACAGTACAGTTCAATACAGAAGGTACAGGAGGGCCCTGCTCGTAGAACTTACATTCTAAAGGGAGGGGGTGGTGGTACAAAAGGTAATAGCTACAGAGAATGATTTAATGGGGGTGGCTCGGGGACAGTTGTTAGGTGGGTGTGGGATAGGCTTCCCTGAATAAATGAGTTTTCAGGGATCTCTTAAGGTGGACAGCTTAGGGGCTGATTGGACATACCGGGGCAGGGGGTTCCAAAGGATGAAGAAGTCCTGAAGGCGAACATGGGAGGAGGCAACAAGGGAGCTAGAGAGCAGGAGGTCCTGGGAGGAGTGGTGGGGACAATTTGGGTAATATCTGCAGATGTAGATGGGGACGATGTTGTGAATGACCTTGTATGTTATGGTTAGCATTTTGAATTTTATACGGTGAGTTAGGGTAAGCCAGTGAAGGGATTGGCAGAGAGGAGCAGCAGTCATGGATCGGTTAGTGAGGTGTATTAGTCTAGCAGTAGAATTCATAATAGATTGAAGGGGGGATAGCCTGCTTAAAGGTAGGCCGTTAAGGAGAGAGTTGCAGTAGTCAAGTCGGGAAATAATCAAGGAGTGAATAAGTTGCTTTGTGGTGTCATTAGTCAGGAAGGGTCGAATTCTGGAGATGGTTATGATGGGATGTACGCTCGTGTCACCCTGTTGTGCCTCATCAACACATTTTTTGGCATGCCCCTGCAGATATTCTCACATCCACAGGAACGGTAGTATAATCTGGGTATGGATTGTTCTCTGAACAACGCAGAATAAGGATTCACGCCAACGGAAAAAATGTGAGCCTTTGAATTGTTATGGTCGGGGAGAGCGTCCATGATTCCAAAACAATACAAACCATGCGGCTTCCTTTGTCTAGTTGAAGATGATGGCTTATAGCAGGGATATGCAATTAGCGGACCTCCAGCTGTTGCAGAACTACATGTCCCATCAGGCATAGCAAGACTCTGACAGCCACAAGCATGACACCCAGAGGCAGAGGCATGATGGGACTTGTAGTTTTACAACAGCTGGAGGTCCACTAATTGCATATCCCTGGCTTACAGGTACAGGGGGCGGGAAGTCATACACAATTTCCCTTCCCAGACACACCCATAACACTCCCCTAGTCATTTTTCATTGGTTGTTGTATACGGTAACCCCTCCTGTTTGAAGGAATGCCTGTGCTTGATTAGTCGATTGTGAAACTATCAAGCTCTATTGTTATATAAATAAAGAGTACTCCGAGGTTCAGCCCAGTTGGTCGAGCTGAGGATGTAAGCACGTAAGCTGTGGTAATGCCTGTTTACTTGGGGATATGCGGGAAACAGAGTGATATTAAGATGCATTATACCATTAGGTTGAAAGGGAGCTTAAAGCGAAGGAGACATGGATTACGCATGGTGTGTAGTGGAATTTCCAAGACACTCTTCAATATGATTTAGAAGTACAGGATGATTTTCCAGTGCAGCGTCAGACAATAATGACAGAAAGTGAAGGAAATCTTTCCAAAGACAGGCAGCAAAAACATAACCACCAAAAATGGGAGTGTAAACAATTCCCTACTATAGCTAAAACAAACACATTAATTGCTTTAGATATCAGACTCACTATGGTCAGATATTAAAAGGTGAACACTTCCAAGGGCTAAAAATCCAAGGACCAAAAAAAAAAGTCTGCTTAGGAACACTTGTCAGCTATGTGGATTGTGTGGAGAACAATTTCTCCAAGCACACACAATGAAGAAATGTACAATTAAAATCATTATGTGCCTCACAAGTTAAAAGTTGTGGACCTCTAATCAGAGTAGAACATCACTGCAGCTGCTCTCTTTAGAATGTTAATAATGCTTAGCAATCAGATGTGTAAATATGGCTCTATTCACATCCTGTTAAACAGAAACTCTGGAACTATGTTATCTCTTATCAAGCTCTGTCACAGACACTGCACCCAGTCAAATCCATATTGTTTCTCTTAAACACACCTACCAACTTATTTTCAAATTGCAATAATTTCTTCTACAAAAATCCTAAAATGTGTATTTGTTTGTTGCTATAAGGATGTTACCTACACATTGCTGCTACAGCATTAGACAAACCCCTACTCTTCAACCTGCTGTCCAACCACTGTATTCTGCCCAGTCTGTGTGTCCATTGCTGAGTAATATGCCCTGCTCTGGAGACAATGCTCCTCTGCTTCCATTGGCCCATGCACAGCGTTCCCAAGGGACAAAGCTACTACATCTTTTTGCCTTAATCTGTTTCTGGTTGTGGTGAAAGCCATTGTGAAATATTTCAGTGGCACGCCCATTTAAGAAGCTGTTCAAGGTAAATCCTCTAATGGTCAAAGATAGGTACCAACATGCTGAGCAAATCTACCTAACATTTAACTTGATGTGGGTAACAACTAACGATTATTTTCATAATCGATTAGTTGGCCGATCATTGTTCAATTAATCAGTTAATAACCTTAAAAAAAAGTGTGGTGTTTAATTTAGTTAATATGTAAAGTTTTAAAAAAGACAATTTATTCTTAAATATCCCTATGAAGTGGTAAATATAAATAACCAACTATATGTTGTTAGGGAGCAAAACCTCTAATCCACTCTAAGAATAATGACATAATAGATATACTGTATATACTATTAGAGGGTGAATCTAGTAAATATCATCAGACTCAGATCCAATTTTTTTTTTTTTTTTAAGAACTGTAATATATTATATGCTGTCCATACAACGTCTTCCTTAAAAAAAAAAAAATGAATAATAATTTTAAGAACATTCATTTTCAACCACAGTAATGGGAAAGTTTAGAAATAATAGAAAACTTCTTGGTCAAAGGAATTTTCAGACCGTGTATGTGGTTTTCGCTCTGAAATGACATTAATTTTAAAACAGAATGTTAAAAGCAAGTAAAAATTTCAAACAACATTCTTTCATTCAGCGAATGTACAAAGATTTTCCGTATTAATATAATATTAATAGTAGTGATTATTTGCTCTTTGTTTTACAAAGGGCTAATTTTTGTTTTTTTAAACCCCATTATGTTACTGGCCGATTAATCGATTATGAATATAGTAATCGGTTAATTTCATAATCGATTAGTTGTCAATTAATCGATTAGTTGTTTCGGTCCTAAACTAAAGTTCAACTTTTGTGGAAAGAAGGAATTGATTCCTTCTTGGTTGTTTTCCTGACATGTGGGGAAAGTGAGAACAAAAAATATCATAATATAATAAATATAATATAATTGTATGCCCTTCTCTTTAACTCCAGCATGATTTTTGGAAGTAATGATTATAGTTGTAGATTTGTTTGCAAACCTCAGAACATTTATGGATGCTCTTAGAGCTTTCTCTTACAGGTAATATGAAAATAATTGTATTCTCCAGCTTGATATAACAAACATAAAATGAAGCTTAAAAATATGCTCAGGAGCAGAGGCGTATTAAGCATATTTACAGTAACACTGATTTCTGAAAGTCTGAGTCATAAAGTTCCATATACATGTTGAGTTTGTTTTCTTTTCCGTGGTAACTACAGATCTGCACTAGGCGGCACTGTGATAGGTGAGGTCACTGTTTATGTAGGAATACACACCCTGCCTTCCTTTACAAGGATCCTCTGTGCTAACGTGTACAGACTGGGCAGATCTGCCTTCTCTACTGTGTGCTTTCATATTTTTAGTCAACGTTGAAAGGTTAGAGGCAAAGAAATGGAAATTTCCAGATTTGATTCTTAAATGGCTATACATTACTAGTGATGAGTCATAATTTTTTATTTAATTCTTAAAGTGGAACTAAATTAAAATTTTTGATCTATTTAGGAAAAATACTTACGCATCAGGGAGGCATTATGGTGGGGGTCTCAAAACATAAAACCTAATTGTCACTTAATAAAAGCAGGTCAGTGGTGCTGTGGCTCAAAGTCACTTGACTTAAAACATATCACATGGCCCACAGTCAGTTTGTCAATGTCTGCAGAGTTTTCACTTCCAATGAAGCCTCTGCTAATGTTAGTGATCTTGAAGAAGCCACTGCAACTATAGGACATGTGTTTTGAGTTGAAAATAATTTCTGTGCATTACTATATGGGTTTAAAAATTTAACCAAACGTGGAGGTTAGATAATTCGTAAAGGATCTCTGCAAAAGCATAAATAGAGCTTTCTTTTGGTGGTATTTGATCACCACTGGTTTTTTTTTATTTATTTGCGATATAAATGAAAAAAGACTGAACATTTTGAAAAATATTTTTTATTTTCTGCTTTATAACACCTAGAACAATAAAATTATAAAACTGGTCATAATCTATTCTACTACATGTCTTTGGTAACATAAACCCCAAAATAATAAATGTATATTGATTGGTTTGTGTGAAATTTATAGCGTCTACAAACTATTAGACATGTGCAATTTGTTTAGTTCTAAATTCGTTCTTTGGCGAAATTCAACAAATTTGTTAATTTGGAAATATTCGAATTGACAAAAACACATTTAACAAATTTTTCCGAAAATGTGTTAAATTTGAAAAATTGGAAAATTAAAAAAAAAAGGATGAAAATCCGAAAATTCAAAAGAAAAAAATTCTGAAAATAAGAATGAAAATCACAAAATCTGAAAACCCGAAAATTTGAAAATCCAAAACAATAAATACATAACTAATAATAATAATAACTACTTATTAAATTATAGGTATTGGAATTTCCTTTCAAATTTGACTGTTAGTGAACGTAACAAATATGAATTTATCCAAAGTTACAAATTATCTGAAATAACGAATGCCGCACCTAAACGAATAATAATAACAAAAAAAACGTTATATTATTATTAAATATTATTAATTCATTACATTAAATTCGTTATTTTGGATAATTCATAACTTTGGATAAATTTGTATTTGTTATGTTCATAAACAGCCAAATTTGATAAATAGTTATTATTAGTTAGTAATTATTTCAGATTTTCGAATTTCCGAAATTTGAAATAAAAAATTTCGAATTTACAAATGATCTAATTTATGAATACCGCATCAAAACGAATAGAACATAACACATTTCTACATTTTTCAAAGTTACAAATTAATTTGAAATAACGAATTTTGATCATAATGAATGACCCGAAAAAAAAAAAAAAACCACAAATGAAATTAAAACTAACACATTTTTCAGCAGTGCATATATCTACAAACTATAGTATATACAGTATATTGTCATTTTTTTTATACTATCAATGGTGGTGATCAGCAACTTATAATGGGATTGTGGTAGCGTGATGGACAATCTGACACTAACTGACCCTGGATGGGAACTAACTAACTGCGACTGACATCACCAGTGCCACTAATATAGTCATCGGAGATAATACTATACACTGTCACTGTACTAATAACACTGGCTGGGAAGAGGATAACATCTAGCACTCCTGATCCCTGCATTCTGAGCTCAATGCACTACTGATCCCTGCATTTTGAGCTCCACGCACTCCTGTTTCCTGCGATCTTAATGCAATGCTCTCCTGAACCCTGCATTCTGAGTGCAATCTAATTTTAGATTTAAATATGATATAAAAAAATGGATGAATGAATGAAAAACTTATATAGCGCAGCACATGCAAACTAAATCACCTCTGGGCGCTTGTTGTTCCTCATCTCGGGATGACAAGGTGTCCTTCTGGGGTAGGGGGGGGTTTACTGGGCAGTTTGGTTAGTTTGGCAGGGTTTGCCGGGTGTGAAAAGCGGCGCGCCGATAGGCCACGGGTGATGCCGCGGTCTTTCCTAGATCGCGGCTGCCGCGACTCTCCACAGGCCGGCGCAGATGTCTGGAGAAGCGCCTGAAACGCCTGAAAAAGGCAGGAGATTGAGGCGGGGAGGATGCCTTGAATCGGGATGGTAATGTGGGGGTACAGAAGAGGAGGTAAGGAGAAGGGGAGAGCCGTAGTGTTTTGGGTTGTTGCCGCAGCTTGTCCTGAAAAGGACGGCCACCAACGGTCCCAGTGGATGACCCTGAGAGCAGGGGCTTACCTGTTGGCTTCCCTGGAGAACGGAAGAAGGAGGGAGCCAGGGGACGTCAGGGTAAGCCGGGGGAAACCAAGTGATGAGTTTCTGGAGGAGGAAAGAGCGGCGATCCTGGGGGAAAGAACACCTGCCTGCCTAGCTGTCTGCTGCTCGATGGGAGCGTGCGAGGAGGATGGAGTCACTGGAGGTCAGGTGAGAGGAGCTCTTAGGCACACGTCCGTCTGCTAGACCAATGTGCCTACTGACTGTCTACAGGACTCAATGCTCAATGCTCAATGGATGTGGGGGCCTTTTGATGGGCGTATTTTCTTGGGGGACTGCTTTTTATTCTTGAACCCAGGCAGCACAATGTCTTGGGCCAGCCCTGCCTACAGGGTTAATCACAGCTAAAGGAATGCTGACCCTGACACTCTCCTAAATAGAGGATATTGATCAACCGATCAATAGTGAAAAAGTCGCTCTCATTCTGATTCAGTTTCCAAAAGACATGGAAGAACAAACAACTATTCCTTTAGAAAAGAAGCAGGTATGACTCTGCAACAAAGTTTATTAAAAATGTCTGCAATATACATTGATCACCCAGAGAGGATTATATTTTTTTCTCAACAAAAGTGGCATTACTTTTTAAGCCCTGTGCTGTGGGCTCTCCCTTGCCCTGACAAAGTCTACGAGTCACGTGGATGAAAAACATCAATGTACTACCTGGAGGTCCGACCCCCCCTCCTTTCTGTTTAGCGCTAGACACATGGAATGCCACAATCATCAGGAACTGATTATGAACTTTGAAGGAAGATTGGAGTGGAGGATGTGGGCCAGGAGCTGATTGGAAAACATATGGGGGATCCTTTCTATGATGCGCTTGGAAAAAACTGAACAAGAGTGGTAAGAAGTGGCCAGTGACCCAGGCTGTTAAAGTGGTAGTAAACTACATAAAAACATAATAATTGGGGCCAGGGCAGTTTAAGTCATAATGTGCTAGTATGCGTACCACCCCCAGAGCAATGGTCAAACAGAAAGGACTAACCAGACCTTAGAACAGTATCTTTGATGCTTCTGTACTTGCTCACAGGATGACTGGATCTCCCTTCTTCCCTGCGCTGAGTTTGCATATAACAATTCTTTGCATGCAGCCATCAATCAGTCTGCCTTCTGGGCAAATTATGGATTTCACCCTTCCTTCCGAATACTATACCTGAAACATCTGCCCCCGCTGTCCAGGATCGGTTAAGGTTCATTCAAACTAACTACAAGATACTTCAGGAGGCCATGCGAAAACCCCAAGAGGACTATAAGAGGTTTCATGATAAAAGAAGAAGAGGGAATCCTGTCTTTAAGGTTGGGGAAAAGGCTTTCTTCAGTAAACCTCAAGCTCGTCCAGCCCGGAAGCCTGGACCCAAGTTCATCGGTCCCCTTGATTTAATTAAAAGAGAAAAAAAAAACAGTGGCTTTTGAGCTGGCACTACCCAATACTTATAAGATCCATCCAGTGTTCCACATCTCCCTTTTTAAGCCTGCGGTACCCAGTCCATTTCTAGGAAGAGAAGAGCCACCTCCACCTCCAGTCCTGGTAGAAGGGGAAACAGAATTTGAGGTTGAAGCCATGATGGATTGCCGGAGGAGAGGTAGGCAGATCCAGTATCTCATCAAATGAAGGGGATACCCTCCCGAAGACAATTCCTGGGAGCCTGCAAACAACGTGCATGCTCCTAGACTGGTACGGGACTTTCACAGCAGACATCCCGAAGCATCGGCCCGTTGTGGCATCCGTAGGCTGCCCCTTGGGGGGGGGGGCACTGTTAGGGAAATGGCCGTAGAAGAAGTACTGGCAATCATGCCAGTAGAAGAAATTGGCGCCATAGGGACATCATGTGACAGGTAGATCCTCCTGCTGGCCTATAAAAGGCTGCCACTGACTGATCCAAATTGCTGGATTGTCGTCAGCCTTCCTGAGCCTCTGTACTACTGCTGTTTGGATTTCCTGTTGTGACCCGGCTTGTTCCTGACCTGTCTGATCTGCTCTCCTGGTTTGACCCCCTGGCTTGCTTTACTGACTTGTTACCTTCTCCAGCACCTGATCCCGACTTGTTTCACGGACTTTGCTTCAGTTATCTGTTCCTGCCTGTTTTCCAATACCAGACCTTTGGCTTGTCTCCGTTCCTGCAACCTGCATTTCCTGCCTGGATCCACAGCGTTTGATCCCCAGCCGGCTTCCACTGTTGCTCCTTGTGCACACCTTGCCAAGTGTACCAAGGATTCCTAGAGACTGCAGCCCAGCAGTGTTTCCTGTATTCATGCATTATGCCCCCCTTCTCACAGCTCTCCCCTCCTAACAGATACCCCACCTCTAGCTGTCACCGCTACAGTATACCTCCAACCTCACCTCAGCTGCCTGTCTCTCTGCAAAACCACCCCCCCCCCCCACACACTGCTTACCTTCACAGCTCTCTTGCCTCCTTAAAAAGCTCCACAGCTGTGCATTTGCCGTGATACATGGTGAGGGGGGGCAAAAGCCGAACAATCAAAAAGATACGAAGTCGGGACACAGGGCACCCATCAACATGTGTCCTGCCATGCAAAAGCACGGAGCTAGCACACAGAAGCCATTATAGGAAGTGAGCAATGCAAAGACATGACAGTTTGCAGAGGACAGAGCGGCTGCACGTTCTCTGAAAAAAAGTAGTTTCCCTCACCCACTGCGCTGATAACCCTGCCCTGCTCATGGGGCCCTTACTGGTCCCAGGCCCTCGGGCAGTGCCCAAGTGCCCAAATGGTCAGTTCGCCCCTGGTTGGAGGTATTAAAGCTAATCATTAAAGAAAAAATACAATTAGCAGAGTTCTAAGAGCTTAGATCCTTTTTAAGGAACATTAACAATTTGAGAAACATTAGTGACATATTGAAAAAAAAAAAAGAAAAAAGGTTGAAACCGTAAAGAGAAACTTGAGATACACTAAACAAGTAGAAAGAGACCTAGAAGGCTGGGGAAAGAAAAGTTTTGACCTATCCTCAATTATAGGCAGAAATAAAATGAAATGTACTTCTGCGCTACTAATATAAAGTAAGTGCTATATATTAAATCTAAGAGGTTGCTGCTTAACACCAAAGAAAATATGTGAAAATATGTGAAGCGCTCCCTCTTTTCCCAAAAAATACTATGTGATGTAAATACAGTACAAAATACATAAAATAAAATAGTGACCCCTAGTGGGAGTATTGCATATGACACCAAAGATATATTATATATGTCACAATGAAAATGATATGTGCAACCAGTGACCTCTAGTGGAAACAAAAATTATAACACATATACCAACTAACATTATTATGTACAACCAGTGACCTCTAGTGGTTGCAAAAATTATAACATACGTACACACACACACACATATATATATATATATAATCAGGCAAAGTCCATTTATCCAGTGATATATTCTGTGAACCAATGCTGTCCACACACAATCCAACAATGAATGATAACAAATGAGTGACTTAACACCACGTGGACCCTCCACCAGTCACACTATGTGCTCACCTCCCAGAGCGGCCCCCAATTGGACCAAGTAGCACCTTCCCCTTTGGGGTCTCAATCCAGGCTCTTTAAGCTCCCAATAGTAAACTCCTGCAAGCGTGATCTCTCATTTATGATGGCAACATAAGGGTAAGAAAGGAACTAGCAAAGTGTAATACTGTAAAACGAAATTTATTTAAAACACAAGCAACTATTCCACTCACATTTAGGAATGCAGTATCCCTGGAGCTTACAGATGATGAACTTGAAAATCGTCACAAAATCGTCTGCAAGTCCTCAGCCCTGCTGCCCTTGTGTACTTCCTACAAACAATACAATGATGTGACAAGCCACACGTTTCTTCACTCACATGCGACTTTATCAAAGGGACGATAGGCAGAAATCGTTTTAGGAAGAGTTTGATCAATCTCCGGAAGCGAGATAACTTCAATTTACAATGAAACAGATGATGTGATTAAATCAGTTAATGTTTTTCAAACCAAGCCATAAGAAGGGAACACTTATTGGGGGAACAAGAAAAAGAAAGGTACATAAAATAAGAGAAAGATGAGGAACAACCAGAGAAATTTCAGCAGGGCCAGAAGAAGCTGCAGAAAAACACAACCACGACTTAAAGTGGAATTAAACTCAATTTTTGAACTTATCTAAAAGTTAGGCTTACCTGTAGGTATGGCGAAAATCTCCTAAACTTGCACTGTTTTGGAGATATTCACACAACATGCAGCCGGTGACATCACCGGCGCATGCACTCTGAAGGGACAGCATGTGAATGGCGTGACGCCATCAAGGCCCCGGCCATTGGTACAGTAGGAGCTTGCAAACCATGACAGTGTTAGTATGCAGTGCATACCAGTACAATATGACTTAAACCTGCAGGGGGCCCATTGTTTTAAATTTTTCTGGCGGTTTAATACCGCTTTAAAAGAAACAACTGAAGTACAAGAAAAGCTAGAGAGTAATTCACAAAGAGAAGAGGGCAACAATGTGATTAACCTAATTAATATGATTAATCTGATAACATTTTCCTTTAACTATTCATCATATAAACTTACTTAAGAGGGTTCTGAACTTTTTCCATATCTGGGAAGCAGTGGCGTCTCCAGCTCCCATATTTAGGGGGGGCACATGGGGGGACAGGGACAAAAGTAGGGGGGCCAACTATAAAATGCAATTATATATATATCCTGGGGCCCTTTACTACAAACCCACAACGGGCCCTTTAAAGCGAATGTCCGCTGAAAAAAAAAATATTAAAAGCCAGCAGCTACAAATACTGCAGCTGCTGACTTTTAATATTAGCACACTTACCTGTCCTGGAGTCCAGCGCCGTCCGCAGCAGAGGACGAGCGATCGCTCGTCACTCTGCTGCCCCCTCGCAATCCTCAGTGAGGGAACCAGGAAGTGAAGCGCTCCGGCTTCACTGCCCGGTTCCCTACGGCGCATTCGCAAGTCGCTCTATGCCTGCCGATTGTCTCCCTCTGTGTTCTGGGAGCCGAGTGTTCCCAGAACACAATGGGGGGGGGAGGTGATGTCATGCCCGCAGTTTACCCGAGACTGTGTGGCCGGAAGTGGGTGCAAATACCTATCTTTAGACAGGTATCTGCACCCCCCTCCCCCCTGAAAGGTATCAAATGTGACACCGGAGGGGGGAGGGTTCCGATCAGCGGGAGTTCCACTTTAGGGTGGAGCTCCGCTTTAACATGTTCTGCAGTGAGCTCCCTTCCTACTATACTGGGGCCCCCCCAGGGTGGCAGAAAACAAGAGATATATGTCACCAGCACACCAAGAAAATATAAGGGTCCAAAGCAGTGGGAGAACTCTCAGGGATGCAAAGGTTGTCTTGCCACCGGGCCCTGGTGTTCTGCCACTGTGGGGTTCCCCAGCTGTCCTGGCCCTGCTATTGACAGCGCTGGTCTGGCATCTGTCTCCTTGGCAGCGGCGACAGTCTATTAGGACCTAGTGCTGGTGACACATGTGTGCATGCAGGGGAAGGCTGGCACTATTGGTTATAGACAGACGAGCCCCCAGCTGGTCACCTAGCAGCAGTAATGCTGTATAACCTTCTCTGTTGACATGCTGATCGGGATGTGATCCAGGTGATGCCCCCATTCAGATCTAATAATCACAGTATTAATTAGCAGCAAGAGTACAACCACATATATATATATATATATATATATATATATATATATATATATATATATATATATATATATAAAACGTATGTTCAGCAGCCATGTGGACTCTATGCCTGTAAAGTGTGGGCTTTGATTAATAAAATCTCTGATATTTAACACTAGGATTTGACTAGGAGCATCACCTGGATTGCATCCTGATCAGCATGTCAGAGAAGGCTCTACTGCTGCTGAGCAATGTGCAGGGAGCTCAACTGTCTACAACCAATAGAGATTGGCTCGGGTGTGTTTGAAATTCCACATTCCCGATCCAGCCAGGAAGCCGACACTCCACAGTGCTAATCACAGGCAGTGAGACATTTCCTGATCTGTGCAGCTGCGGACCAGGAAATGTCTCACTGCCTGTGATTAGCGATGTGCAGTGTGGGCTTCCTGGCAGACTCTGGCATGTGGAATTTTGAACATGCCCAGCCCATCTCTAACAACAAATTGTGCTGGCCCTCCTGTACATCAGCCCCATAAAGTAACCGCCTCTGGGTTCCAATGTGCTGCCGCCGCTGCCATGGAGACAGAGACCAGCGATGTGAATAGCCGGGACAGGACAGCGACTCTGGTTATTGCAGCACTGGTCCACACTGGGAGGATTCCCCCATCCACCTATAATGTGTAGATGGGGGAATTGGATCATTTCCTTTTTTTTTTCATTCAACCTAATAGTTGAATGAAAAAAGTGATCAATGTATGGGCTGCCTAAGAGCTAAGACCAGCCATAGACAGTTTAAATCTCAGCTGGTTCAGCAGGAACTGGCTGAGGTTTGAACCATTAATGAGCAGATTCTCTTATGATTATCACTAGTGGTTGCTGTATAGCCACTAGTGATAATCACTGTTTGTCGGGAGAATACAATTACTGGGCAGGAGGGATATTCCCATGTCAGCACTGTCTGTGTTGATGGGGAAATCATGCAAGTTTCTTTCCTGCAATCTGTGGATGCAGGAAAGAAATTTGAACCGTATATTACCTGCCTAACTGAAAGTGAAAGTAAATTGTGAATGTCTTGAAAGAACAGGAGAGGTGAGGAAGACAGATGGGGGAGAGAAGGGATGGCGATAATGCAGTTCAGTGATTACAGTGTACTGCAGTCTGCAGTGCACACACTTACCCACAGTCCAGGTTAGAATCTCAGGCATCATTCACACACAGCCAGGAATGCTGCTGATTTTCATATTTCCTGCCCACACATTCCCTCTCTTGAGATACAGCACACCGGGATAGTGTGGGTGGGACTGAAAGGAGGAGGAGGAGCTGTATTCCTCCCTGCTCGTATATGAGGAGAGTGAGGGGGGGGTGGCTGGACTCGCCGGGCTGTGAAAGAGTGTCATAGACTGACACTCGGCTCAGCTTGCAGTCACCACTCTTGGAATTTACAGGCTGGTTCTCCTGTCCGAAGGAGCATGTAAGAATGTAAGAAAGTAAGAAAGTATACTTTTACTTAAAGTTTCCCTTACATGTATCTTCCATTCCGCTACAGTAGGTGGAAATGGTGATAACCATTTTCATGCAATGAGTTTACGCGCCTGGAATAGACTTCTATTCATTGAAACAATATATTCCCCCGGAATTCTTGATTCATCCAGTATACCTAGAAGGCATCCCCCTGGCTCCATAGCTATCCCACTCTTAAATACATTATTAATAGATACCACCCCAGACCAATAACGATGGAGTTTAGGGCATCTCCATAGCATGTGTATTAGATTGGCTGCTCTCCCTTTACATCTAGGGCATAGGTGGCAAACACAAGGCCCGTGTGTGGGAGAAAACGTCGTTTTATGTCTTGTGAAAAATGACAAAAAAAAATTGAAGCATGCTTCAATTTTATGTGTCGTTTTTCAAAACGTTGTTTTTTACTTCACAGAAATTGACCGTGTGTAGCAAAAAACATAGTTTAAAATGACGTTTTTAAACCCGCGCATGCCCAGAAGCTAGTTATGAAGCGAGCTTCAATGGAAAAACGCTTTGCTAGAACATTGTGAGAAAAACGATGGTGTGTAGGCAAAATCGTCTTTGAAAATTGAAGTTTCAAAAACTTTGTTTTTTACTTCACAGAAAATTTCGTTTTTTTTCATCACATAAAGTGATGGTGTGTACGGGGCATAAGGGGAGGGGATGCGCTGGACATCTAATCTTACAGGTACAAGCGGCCCTTTTGAGGGCAATCATAATGCTGATGTGGCCTACAATGAAATTGAGTTTGACACCCCTGATCTAGGGCATTGGTCTGTATCTCTGCATTTCCATTTAAATAATTTCTTTGGTGTGTAATGTGCCCTGTGTAAGATGAATAATTGTGTTAAATTTTGTGTTGGAGATAAGGAGGCCTGAGGTATTGCCGATAGTGCTGGTGTCTGTGCTCTGTCTCTATCAGTGCTGGTGTCAGTGCTCTGTCTCTATCAGTGCTGTTGTCAGTGCTCTGTCTCTATCAGTGCTGGTGTCAGTGCTCTGTCTCTCTCAGTGCTCTGTCTCTCAGTGCTGGTGTCAGTGCTCTGTCTCTCTCAGTGCTGGTGTCGGTGCTCTGTCTCTCTCAGTGCTGGTGTCGGTGCTCTGTCTCTCTCAGTGCTGTTGTCGGTGCTCTGTCTCTCAGTGTTCTGTCTCTCAGTGCTCTGTCTCTCTCAGTGCTCTGTCTCTCAGTGCTGGTGTCAGTGCTCTGTATGTCTCCGTGCTAGTGTTGGTGCTCTGTCTCTCTCAGTGCTAGCGTCGGTGCTCTGTCTCTCAGTGCTGGTGCCAGTGCTCTGTCTCTATCAGTACTAGTGTCGGTGCTCTGTATCTCTGTGCTGGTGTCAGTGCGCTGTCTCTCTCAGTACTGTACTCACACAGAGCTCCTTGAATGTGGCCTCATAGAAGAGAAGGGGCTGTGTGAAATTTCACCACCTCGGAAGTCTCATCATCCCTGTTGGGCAGCAGTAGGTCCCCATGGACTCCTCATAGTGGAAGAGCTCCTAGTGAGAGATAGCCACAGTGAAGCCGATCATGAGCAGTGCCAGCGCAGAATGAAGAGTGCCTTGCCCACTATGGCTGAGGATCGGCACTGGACTGAGCTGGGACCTCCCGACCACCACAGTGGAGCCCTGGGTGGCTGGGGTGGAGTCAGGCCAGGGGGACCCGGGTTGTCAATGACAGGTGGGCACACTGGGACACTGGCAGAGGACTGAGCAGACCTGACTGTAAACACAAGGCACATGCACACCCCCAGCAGGCCAATGCACACACCCCTGCAGACATATGCACATATACCCCCCCAGTCACTTGCACCCTCCAGTCACATGCACACCTACCCAGTCACATGTACCCCCCAGTTGCATGCACACACCCCCATCACATGCACACACCTCCCAGTCACACCCCCATCACATGCACACACCCCTAGTCACACCCCCATCACATGCACACACCGCTAGTCACACCCCCATCACATGCACACCCTCCAGTCACATGCACCCCCCAGTCACATGCACACGCTCGCAATCACATGTAGCCCCCCACAGTCACATGCACACCCACCCAGTCACATGTACCCCTGCCCCTCTGTCACATGTACACACCCCCTAGTCGCATGCACAACCCCCAGTTGCATGTACCCCCACCCAGTCACATGCACACCCCCGTCACATGCACACCCCCCAGTCACATGCACACACACCCAGTCACATGTACACATACCCTCTAGTGGCATGCACAAACCCCAGTCGCATGTACCCCCACCCAGTCATATGTACCCCCACCCAGTCGCATGTACCCCCCAGTTACATGCACACCACCCAAGTCCATGTACTGCCCCCCATGCCCATGTACCTTACACATAGCAAGGCTCTGTCCCCTCACAGCTAAGCTCCGCTGACTGTACTAGGACTGATGTATGAGGATAGCCAGAGGCGGCTCTTTAGGCAAAGTAGGCGGTCCCGAGGCCACTGGGAGGGCGAGGCTTTAGACCATTGCCTACTTTTCCTAATTAAAGAGCCGCCTCTGTGGCTGAGTAATTATAATTCAAAGTGTGACAGCACTGAAAGAACCACCAGTATATCTTTCTGTAAATCTTAGCAAGCACACAAGAATTAGGCTTACAACTTTATGAAAGACTAAAAAAATGTCTCATGTTGTAAAGCACTGCACAATCTGTTGGCGCTACATAAATCTTGTGCAATAAATAACAATGATAATAATAATACTGTATTGTCAAGAGTCAAGAGTCAACCAGCATAAACATAATAATGAGTACACAATCAGCTTCACAGGGTCTCTTTTGAAGATATATTTTAAACAGTAGCTCTCCATATGAGATGAATTGCTCCAAGTGAAGTGACCACAAAGTAAACAATGGAGATCAAGCTATGTCATTTGAGAGCTTTCTTAAAAGTGTACTAGGTTTAAGCATGAGTATAAGAATTGAAATAGAAACCCAAATCTGCCCTCAGGATAAAGTTCAGTTTATATTTTTTTAATTTTAATTTTTATTAATTATTCATCGTATTATTCGTTTTTATTTTCATTTATTATTATTTTCATTTTTATTTTATTTTCTTCATTTATATTGTGTTTTTAGCTTTGTTCATTTCATTAATTTATATTATTTTAAATTTTTATATTTTTTATATTACTTTTTTTTATCTATTTCTTGATTATACATTATAAAATACCCACTTTTTTTAAAACGTTTTAAAAAGGAAAAAAATGGTGTGTTTTTATATCCTGCAGCTGTCCGAAAAAACAGCGTTGCACGGGAAACAGTTACCATACCTCCCAACTTTGGAACTTGAGAATAAGGGAAATTTTAGGGAGATAGTGACCTGCAGCGCGCTGTGCACACCACAGCAAAAAGTGGGTGCGACCAAACAGTGGTGGGGGCTAAAGAGGCACAGGAAACAAAACCTGGACTTCATTGTACCTATACAATATACATTGATTGTCTGCCACAAGCTGGAGTCACACAAACACATACCTTCTATACTCCTAGATAAGACCAGACCCCCCTATACCCCCTGTACTCCTAGTTAACACCAGACCCCCCTATACTCCTGGTTAACACCAGACCCCCCTATACTCCTGGTTAAGACCAGACCCCCCTATACTCCTGGTTAACACCAGACCCCCCTATACTCCCTGTACTCCTGGTTAACACCAGACCCCCCTATACCCCCTGTACTCCTAGTTTACACCAGACCCCACTATACCCCCTGTACTCCTAGTTAACACCAGATCTCCTATACCCCCTGTACTCCTAGTTAACACCAGACCCCCCTATACTCCAAGATAACTAGGAGTACAGGGGGTATGGTGTTATCTAGGAGTATAGGGGGTATAGAGGGGTCTGGTGTTATCTAGGAGTATAGGGGGAGGGTCTGGTGTTATCTAGGAGTATATGGGGTATAGAGGGGTCTGGTGTTATATAGGAGTATATGGGGTATAGAGGGGTCTGGTGTTAACTAGGAGTATAGGGGGGTCTGGTGTTATCTAGGAGTACAGGGGATATAGGGGGTCTGGTGTCAACTAGGAGCACAGGGGGTATAGGGGGGTCTGACACCAGACCCCCCTATACTCCTAGATAACACCAGACTCCTCTGTACCCCCTATACTCCTAGATAACATCAGACCCCCCCTGTACTCCTAGATAACACCAGACCCCCCTATATCCCCTGTACTCCTAAATAACACCAGACCCCCCCTGTACTCCTAGATAACACCAGACCCCTCTATACCCCCTATACTCCTAGATAACACCAGACCCCCCCCTGTACTCCTAGATAACACCAGACCCCTCTATACCCCCTATACTCGTAGATGACACCAGACCCCCCCTATACTCCTAGATGACACCAGACCCCTCTATACTCCTAGATAAAAAAAGACTCCCTATACCACCTATACTCCTAGTTAACACCAGACCCCCCTGTACTCCTAGATAACACCAGACCCCCTATACCCCCTGTACTCCTAGTTAACACAAGACCCCCCTAAACTAGGAGTACAGGGGGTAAAGGGGGGTCTGGTGTTCACTAGGAGTACAGGGGGTAAACACCAGACTCCCCTATACCCCCTGTATTCCTAATACTTTTTGTATGCAAGACAGATACACACAGAATGCTGGGACTTGTAGTTCCTGCATACAAGGCAGATACAGAATGCTGGGACTTGTAGTTCCTGTATACAAGACAGACACAGAATGCTGGGACTTGTAGTTCCTGTATAAAAAAAACAAATATACAGACTGCTGGGACTTGCAAAGTTGTAACCAATACACACACACACACACACACACACACATTCATATACACTCACACAGCACAGTAAACTGACCTGCTGAACTTCTGTGTAGACCCCTGGCTGGCATTCTCTGCTACACACGGGGAGGGGGCGTAGTTGAGCCGAGACTGAGGGGCGGATTTTTTCTTCAGTGAATGCAGCCAGGAGAAGAGCTCAGTGAGTGAAATCACAGGGAAGCTCTAAAGGGATCTGCAATATCACTTGTGCTTCCGAAGGGACTGGGGGGTGTTATAGGAAGCACAGCCCAACGTGCTCTGGACTGGTTACCATGTGACCCCCCCTCCTTCTCACATGTAACCTCTGCCTCCACAGAACCTGTCTAGCCTTTGTCCCAGCCCGCTCTTACCTTTACAGCTTGGAGCAGGGGGGGGGGGGGCGGAGCTGGGAGAGAGAGCCGCTCTGATCAGAGGTAGTTTCCTCACAGTGCGCGCCTTCAAATAACGTCATCGGTTGCCAGGACGCCGGCGATCCTGGCAACCAGTGTCTATACAGAAGTTTGAGGGGAAGGAGAAGTTTGAAGGGGGAGACAGAAGCTGACATATCCTGCTGGCAGAAATCATTACTGGCTGCAGTGAGGATACTCCCACTGAGTGGAGCCCAGTGTCGGAACTCACTTGTCCTGGCACTGGCCTGCAGGAATTTAGCCAGCGGAATCCGGGACGGTTGGGAGGTATGAGTTACTATAGTATGAATGAGGGCAAATATTATAACAGAAAGGATTATTGTGAAGAGTTAAGATGGCGCCAAGGTTGACCTACATGAACTGGATTATATGTGTTTCAACTTGTTTATGTCATTTGGCTCCAAGCTTTGCATTCCCACCCTTGCCTCCCTTACCTCCCATGTCTCCAAACGCTGAGTCTGCCAGTAAAGTAGAGTTGGGCTTCACATGTCTCTTTGGAGGAGAGGGCCTTTAGGAGGGGGTAGAGATTGTGCCTTTATTGTGGCCAGGCAGGTCACTTTTTGAAGTCTTGTCCTACCCATCCGGGAAACGCCCGCACCTGAGGTCCTGTGGGAGACAGACCTTAGGTAGTGTTTTTTAGGCCCCAGCTTTCCTGAAGGATAAGACTTTAGTTCCAGTTACCCTTTCTTGGCCTGAGCCGTCCATCGATACAGACTCTAATCGATTCTGGGGCTTCAGGCTTGTTCATTGATAGTGCCTTTGCATCTAAGCACTTGATTTTGCTGCTGCTTCATGCCACTCCACTTGCCATTGAGGCTATCGATGGGAGACCTTTACAGCCTGCCCATGTGACTCATGAGACTGCATCATTGACCATGCCCGTAGGGGCTCTTCACCATGAGATTATCCAATTTCAAGTCATTTCCTCACCTCATGCCCTGGTGGTCATTGGTTATCCTTAGTTACAGAGGCACAATCTCTCTTTTGATTGGCATTGTGCTGAGGTTCTTACCTAGCTTCCACGATGCAGTAAAACATGTTTTTTCAAAGTCTTGTACACGTCTTCACTCTCCTCTTTGCCAGAGAAGTAATGCGAATTTAGCGATGTCTTTGACATATGTTGCAGCAAAGTGTGGTGGTTTATCTCGATGATATTCTCATATATTTAAAATTCCTAGTGAGCCACCACACATAGACGTCTCCCATGTGCTTAGAGGTTGAGAAATAATAACCTGTTATGTAAGTTGGAAAAGTGAGAGTTCCATCGTGAACAGGTGTAATTTCTACTGACGGTTTATCAATGGACCCAGAGAAACTATCTGCAGTTCTACATTGGCCTCGACCTGTAGGTTTACATTTGCTACAATGTTTTCTTGGCTTTGTCAATTATTATCGAAAATGTATCTGTAATTTCTCTTCTCTGGTCAAACCCCTGACTGATATCACCAGGAGGGAAGGCAACCCACAGAATTGGTCTCCGTATTCCATATAAACCTTTGAGTCTCTCAAGGCTGCCTTTGTTTCTGCTCCTGTGCTGGCACATCCTGATCGTACGTTACCCTTCATTCTTGAGATTGATGCATCTGAGACTGGAGTAGGCGCCCTTCTGTCTCAACGTCCTACCTCTGAGAGCGCTATGCATCCTTGTGGCTACTTTTCAAAGAAACTGTCTCCTGCAGAATGCAATTATGAGATTGGGGCCAGAGAATTGTTAGCTATTATTTTAGCTCTTAAGGAATGAAGGCATCTCCGCAAGGGTACCACTGTGCCGATCCTCATTTTGACTGACCATAAGAAT
The DNA here is from genome assembly GCF_905171775.1 of Rana temporaria. Lineage (NCBI taxonomy): Eukaryota > Metazoa > Chordata > Amphibia > Anura > Ranidae > Rana > Rana temporaria. The sequence continues at coordinate 118,784,337 of NC_053494.1, forward strand.
CTCACATTTTTGTCTAAGGCTAAATGCTTATCCCCCCAGAAGGGCACGATGGGCCCTTTTTCTGTCAAACTTCAATTACATAGTCTCATTCTTACTTGGTACTAAGAATGTAAGGGCTGATGCATTGTCACAAAAGTTTGCCTCCTCCTCCAGGATGGAGTTAATTCCTACTCCTGTGATACCTTCCGATCGCATTCTATCCACTATTCGCACTAGTCTCACTTCACCTTTGGGTGACAGAATTCTTGCTGCTCAGATCCATTCTCCTCCTGAAAAACCTTGTGACCACTGCTTTGTCCCCGAGAATCTCCGCACTGCTTTCCTCCAGACCTACCACTGTCCCAAGGCAGCTGGTCACCCAGGGAAGGATCAACTCATCTGGTCTATTTCTTAACAATTCTGGTGGCCTAGTTTTGCGCTGATGTAACCACCTTCGTAGCCGCTTGTTCCGTGTGTGCTCAGAGTAAAACACCACAAAACCCTCCAGTGGGCTTCTTACAACCCATACCCAATGGAGAGAGGCCTTGGACCCACTTGTCTATTAATTTTATTGTGGAGTTACCTAACTCCCAGGGCAACACAGTTATTCTTATGGTGGTTGCGTGGTTCTCGAAGATGTCCCATTGTATTCCACTTAAGAAGTTGCCTACATCCAAAGAACTGGCATACATTTTCGCTCGGGAAATCTTTTGGTTACATGGGCTACCTAAGGTTATCTTCTCAGTCAGAGGTAGCCAGTTTCTTGCACAATTGGGAATTCAGCTTTCGTAATGGAGATAACACATTCGTCATGCTGCAAATTATTGCAACGTTTAATGCAGCGCATTATTTTCTTCTTTCTAATGCTAGAATAAAGAAGTTGTTTTGCTGCTGATATTCACACAGAGTTCTGACAAACTTATTTCTTTATTACTTCTTGTGATCTCATGAATATTTGTATTTGATTTTAAAGCCAGATCTCCATAATAATGGTTTTATTTGTTTGTTTGTTTTTTTGGATTTTTATCAAGATCTCCTTTTATTTAGATTTTTTGTTTTTAATATTTTCTTGTGATCTCCATATTTTTATTTTTTTGGTCAAGTTACCACAACAACATTATTACCTTGTTTTTTTTATACCTCAGGGAGGTTGGTTGGTGTCCCTTGTTAATTTGACATTGTATTTTTTAAATGTACCTGCCTACTCACAAACTGTCCTTTTTAAGAAAAACACAAGTATTTTAAGTAAATCAAATATCCATTTATTCTTGGTAACAAAATAAAGAGGAAGGCAACGATGGAGAAATTGCTTGGATTTGCAAAGCCTTTAGACCCCAAGGCAGACATCAAGTGTTTGGAAAATAAAATTGCTATCTTGAGGAGTCCATATAATAGGGAGCACAATCTGGGAATCAGGAACAGCATCATATGACATATATGTACCCAGGCTGTGGTACTACAACAGACTGCGTCTTCTGTCAGACCAGACTGAAGCCAGGCAATCACTTTTTTTTCTTCCCTGCAGCCTTCCCTCCATGCTTCCCTGCAGTGTTCCCTCCACAACTCCCTGCAGCGTTCCCTCCACGCCTCAATGCACTCTTCTTTGCAGGCTGTGGCTCTGGTAGTTGACTTGTGGCAGGAGGAGGAGAAGGAGGAGGAGGAGGAGAAGGATGGGCGACCTCAGATACATGACTGGTCTCTGTCAGCTGGCCCCTCACCGCTTTCTGATGGGCCTGACCAATAATCCCCTCACAGAGGATGCGTTAGCCCTCCTCCACTTTTTGTAACCTGGTGGCTACATAGCAGCCATAGGCCTCTTCAGCTTCTCTGTGTGACTCACCTTCCTAGGTCCTTTTGGTTCTAAGGCGGAGGGCAGGCACCTGCGATTGGGTGCTGCCACTGGGCCCGGCCACCTGCTGGCTGCCACTGGGCCTGGCCACCTGCTGGCTGACACTCACCCCTGCTTCCTTCTGGCTGCCACATTCCAGAACCTCATCCTGGCTGAGGTCTTCCTGTGTATGAAAAAGGGACATAGTTTTAGTTTTTGGTTCATCAATCACACACAATTTTCAGCTCATGACTGCTGCAAATTGATTGGTAATAAATAGAAAAGACTCTCATTCTGAACCCCGGCAGTTTTCTTTCTTGTCCCAATCTTTTTTGCCCACTAGTGCCTATTGATATGTACGGGGCATTAGACATCAAGGGGATCTCCAGGGAGGAGGGGAGTACTGTCAGGACCTGTATCAGAACCTGCAACTATCTCTTCTTGCTGAGCCTTCTGAGATGCTGGACAGCTCCCTGGAAAAATATTGCCTTGAACATTGCTTCCTATTTAGGCCATACCTTTGCATTTCCTGATTGCAGATTATTGTGCTCTCCATTCAATATCTATCTATTTTCACTCCTGCTGCCTCCTGCTTCTGTTCGTATCTTCGCTACCACTCGTTACCGAACTTTGGTTTGTTCCTCGAATATGCTTCTGCTTACTCCCAGCCTGTAACCATTGCTGCCAACTTTTGGCTTGTTCCTCGACTATGCTTCTGCTTGATTGTAACCTGCATCCACTTGTTACTGACCTTTGACTTGTAACTGACTACTCTTCTGCTTAAACCCAAACTCCAACCACTTGTTACTTGTTATTTTCTACTGGACCCCGGCTTGCTCACCTCTTGGTAGGGAGATTCTGAAGGCCACAACCTGGTTCTAACATGCAAAAAATAAAAAACATCTCCACCATCAGGAGCTCTGGTGAATACCAGTTAGTGCTTAGACCCCCCTCACCTTGTTATTCACCAGAGAGACCTGCTTGTACACTTATCCTGCTGGTTGGTGGAAGCCTCTCTTCTGCTATAGCTACTTGTCTCCAAGCCTGACCGTGACACCCTATAACATATCAATCTAGATACAAGGGGGTGTTTAAGGTTTTTTAGGGCTTTGGCATAGCAATAGTACATCACCTGGATATGATTATTTACATTATGCTAAATTCTTACACACTTATGTGTAAAAACTAATTTTATAGTAATGATTATTAGAGCCCTGAGTAGGCTTATACAATATTAATAGTGGTTAGAGATTCACAATCAGATACTGTATGTGACTGACTTGATTACTTCTGAAAACAAGCACATGCATTTATCTAAATCACTTGATATAAGAGGGTAAGGAGAGGATTTCCTAGCTAATAGAATGAGCAGCTTAATGAATGATAAAACCAGGTCAAGCTGTCTACAGGCTCTTCATCAAGACCAGTCGCTGCATAGCAATTCATAAAAGATAGAAGGAGAGCAGGTGCAGAATTATAGGAATGAATTACACAAATAGGTACTTTCATTGCTAATATGTAAAATCCAATTCTATATCACGGTACTCATCTAAGAAAATAATGAATCCAACAATGCCTGAAATATTTAACTGCATTCTGTCCCTGAAGTGTGTATAGTTAACCTGTATTATTTACGGTTGTGATAATACCCTCATGTGTAATTTAACAATACTATAATGTCAAAGAATTTTATTGGGTGGAAAGAAATCTTTTATTAACATCTTGGGCACTAATACACACAGGACACATGCCTCATAGACCCTAGTTGTCAACAGCATGGTTCTCTGGTAGCATACAACTCACCAAGTGCATCTTATATTTCCAACACATACAAAGCAATGACTTACAGTCAAAACAGTGATCACGGTGGTCCAGATGATCCCATATGGATGCTTTTAAAACATTTACTTAGGGGTCTATTTAGAAAAAATAGTTACTCAAGAAACTCTTAGCCGGATTCAGGTAGAGCGGCGTATATTTGAGCGGGTGTAGCGCAGCTCATATGCGCTACGCCGACGTAAAATCGAGAGGCAAGGCCAGTATTCACAAAGCACTTGCTCCCTAAGTTACGGAGGCGTAGCGTAAATGGGCCGGCGTAAGCCCGCTTAATTCAAAGTAGGCAGGTAGTGGGCGTGTTGTATTAAAATGAATCATGACCCCATGTAAATGAAGCACCGAACGAACGGTGTATGCGCGCGCATGCTCAGAATCACGTCGAGCATGCGCGGGTTTAAAAATGTTGTTCTAAACGTCGTTTTAGCCTACACACGATCATTTTTTATGACACAAAAAACGACGTTTTGAAAAACGACATAAAAGATTGTAGCATGTTCTAATTTTTTTTTGGTCGTTTTTCAGAAGACATAAAATGAAGTTTTTAAAAATTTCATTTTTTTAATCACAAAAAACGACCGTGTGTACGCGGCATTATGCCTACAACATGCACAAGTTGACTATCTCCCTGAGCATGTACAATATGTATGCAATAGATATACTAAACAGGTACTTAACTTCTTTATGGAGTCATCCTATGAAGTCCAACTCCAAACATCTTCTTTGTCTTCCAAAACAACTCTCTATTTGTCGGACTACATGGCTGTTCAAAGTCCTCCCCTCCCCCTAACTTCCTCTACATCACATCCTGTAATGGGCTTCCTCTGCTTGGCTCATAAACCAACTTGGCTCTGACTGGTTAATTTGCATATTAATAGGGGAAGCCTTAGCTTCTTAAAATAGCATGTGGTCTTAAAAATCTAAATATGTTATAAAATCACCCAAAAATATCCATAGCAACACATTCTACCTCTAACTTTTCTTAGCAGCTTTACAACCTTTGTCCAGGAAAGGGCAAAATATACCCCCCCATATTGTCTCAGTTCATACTAGATGGCTGTATGATAGCAAATTCCAGCTGTAAAGGCAATGAGCTATTTATTGTATTTTTAGGATCTTAAAGATCTCCAGCTTCTGGAATCCAGGCAATTTTCTTTTAAGTTGTTTGTGCTTGGCATTGAAGACATTCAGGACACAAGAGACATGCTTGCTGCACAAGCCTGTACTTTAACACTTTCCCTACCGAGTCATTGTAAAATGACGTCAGCGGGAACCCTCCCTCCCTTCCGGGTGGACGTCATATGATGTCCTTGCCTTCCTGGACAGCTAGGGGGCGCACACACGCCGCCGCATTGCTCGCGACCCAGTTCGCGTGCCCGGCGGCCGCGATGTCCGCCGGGCACCTGCGATTGCCACAGTCACGGCAGGACCATGGATCTGTGTGTGTAAACACACAGATCCATGTCCTGTCAGCGGTGAGGAGACCGATGTGTGTTACCAGTACAGAGGAACACACATTAATCTCCTCCCCTTGTGAGTCCCCTCCCCCCTACAGTTAGAACACACTTTAGGGAACATATTAACTCCTTCAGCGACCCCTAGTGTTAACCCCTTCCCTGCCAGTCACATTTACATAGTAATCAGTGCAGTTTTATAGCACTAATTGCTGTATAAATGTGAATGGTCCCAAAAAATGTGTCAAAAGTGTCCCATGTGTCCGGCGCAATGTCACGGTCACAATAAAAATTCCAAATTGCCGCCATTACTAGTAAAAAAAAAAAAAATGCCATAATTCTATTCCCTATTTTGTAGATGCTAGAACTTTTGCGCAAACCGATCAAATACGCTTATTGCGATTTTTTTTAACCAAAAATATGTAGACGAATACGTATCGGCCTAAACTGAGGAAATTTTTTTTTTTTAATTATAATATTTATTAAATCAAAAAGTAAAAGATATTGTGTTTTTTTCAAAATTGTCGTTTCTTCTTTTGTTTATAGTGCAAAAAATAAAAACTGCAGAGGTGATCAAATACCACCAAAAATGATCGTGTGTGGGGAAAACGTCATTTTATGTCTTCTGAAAAACGACCAAAAAAAAAATGTTGTTTGGGAGCCACATTGCACAACCGCGCAATTGTCATTCAAAATGCGACAGCGCTGAAAACTAAAAATTGGTCTGGGCAGGAAGGGGGTGAAAATGCCCTGTATGGAAGTGGTTAAAGCAGTTGTAGACTGCCTGCCCCAGGCAGTTTAAGTCATAATGTGCTAGTATACATCGCATGCCAATGCATTATGACAGACTTACCTAAAAAAACAAAGACCTCCAGCAAAGCACTGTCACCACTGTTGGAGCTTCCAACTTCACCCGGTCTTCTTTTACGTTTACGGGCTTCGGCCATATGAAAGGCCGAGCTGCGATGACGGCACTCCCAGTCCACTCAGAGCCCAGTGCTCATGCACCAGTGATGTCACCGGCTGCTGCTAAAGTAAATACCTCCTAAACGGTGCATGTTTAGGAGATATTTACTGTACCTATAGGTAAGCCATATTATAGGCTTGCCTATATGTAAAAATAAAATAAGTGACTTTAATACTACTTTAAACTAACAGAACTAAGATGGCTCCAGTCATGCCCTTAAAAAAACAATTACAAACTTTAAAAACATCTATTGTTCATTCTATTATGTAATAATTGTTATACCAGAATGTAAGCTCTAACAGGCAAACTTTCCAGCTATGTATGTGTATAAATCATCCGCGCTGTCCTGGGATTGTGCCTAGTGTCGCTGGCTGGTGGTAGCTATCCATGATCCGGCCACTCTGTTAGCAACCAGCGCTTCTGGAAAGCTGTGATGAAGATCAGCTGTGCACAGGGACACTCGGAGATGACGTCACTTCCGGGCACAGGGTCAGTGGGCGATGGCGCGTTCGGAGCATGCATACTCCTACTTCAGGCTCTGCTGGGGGCCATCTTTGAATACATATAAACATATGTACCACATGAAGGGGATACTGAATGGCTTACACAGCGGGTAACCATGGGAACATATACACAGGAGCACAAATCAATAACAAAAGCAAAAGACAATACTATCTGATTAACTAATTAATGAAGCTACAATACTTACAACAAACGACCAGTAGAGTCATAGCTATATAACAATTGTATATCTATAAAAAAAGTTTAAAACCTTTTAAATGTGATTGTTATGTCCCCGTGTACCGCTGATCTTCATCGCAGCTTTCCGAAAGCGCTGGGAGCGTCCGGATCTTCTAGGACAGCATATAGATCTTCTAGCTTTTCTAGCTGGCGGCCTTCCAAGGACAGCATATTTGTCATCCTCACAGGGACTCTACAGGGTCCAGAGTGCGCCATATCACCCCATTGTTTGTATGTTATTAAATTGTATTGTAATTGTACTGTCTGTCCGTTGGTACTATATTCACTTGAGAGCCGCGCTATAGACGAAAGACATCCACAGCGTGGCTCTCACCTGCCGGGTGGACGTCCCTGGACGTCCTGCTGTTTACATTCCCCCTGCGTGCCGCCAAGGGCGTGCAGCGGGGAAAAACTGTGCCCAGCGTGTCACGTGATGCCGATGCGCGTGCCTACCAGCCGCGATGTCCGCCAGGTACCCACGATCGGCAGTGACAGAGCAGGGACTTGGAGCTCTGTGTGTAAACAAAGAGCTCCATGTCCTTTCAGGGAGAGAGGAGACCGATGCTGTGTCCCTTGTACATAGGGACACAGCTCGGTCACCTCCCCCAGTCAGTCCCCTTCCCCCACAGTAAGAATCACTCACAGGGAATACACTTAACCCCTTCCTCATTCCCTAGTGTTAACCCCTTCCCTGTCAGTCACATTTATACAGTAATCAGTGCATATTTATAGCACTGTTCGCTGTATAAATATGAATGTTCCTAAAATAGTGTCAAAAGTTTCCGATATGTCCGCCGCAATATCGCAGGCCTGACATAAATCGCAGATCGCCGCCATTACTAGTAAAATATAAAAATAAATCATAAATCTATCTATCTATTTGCTAAAAATATGTAGAAGAATACGTATCGGCCTAAACTGAGAAAAAAAAATGTTTTTTTAAAAAAAATTGGGATATTGTTATAACAAAAAGTAAAAAACTTTTTTTTTTTTTTTTAATTTTCTGTCTTTTTTTGTTTATAGCGCAAAAAATAAAAAACGCAGAGATGATCAAATACCACCAAAAAAAAACTCTATTTGTGGGAAAAGATGATACAAATATAATTTGGGTACAGTGTTGTATGACCGTGCAATTGTCATTCAAAATGCGTCAGCGCTGAAAGCTGAAAATTGGTCTGGGCAGGAAGGGGGTTTAAGTGCCCAGTAAGGAAGTGGTTAAAAATCCTGTATTATAATAATAATAATAATAATAATAATAATAATAATAATAATACCACTTTGCATATACTAGCCATCTGTTTTATTTTATATGGTTGAGAAGTAGATCACAACAGGTCCCAAATAAAGTGAGCAGTTCAAGGTTGGGCAGATGTCTCACTCATATTGACATCAGTAAGATTTTTGACAAAATTGCATTTCCAGTTTTTCCAATCATCCATGCTTATTCTCTGTCCTCCGTATATATTAAAAAGTGTCCAAATCAACATTCCACACACTAAGGGGCAGATTCACAGAAGAAATACGCCGGAGTATCTACTGATACTCTGGCGTATTTTCAAATTTGCCGCGTCGTATATTTAGTTTGAATCCTCAAACCAAGATACGACGGCTTTTGGCTAGGATCCGACAGGCGTACGGCTTCGTACGCCTTCGGATCTTAGGCGTAATACTTTGGCGCCCGCTGGGTGGAGTTCGAGTCGTCGGGTATGCTAATTAGCTGTTTACGGCGATCCACAAAGGTACGCGCGTTCGTCGCATTCTCTTACGTCGTCGCTAGTCGGCTTTTCCCGTCGCAAAGTTACGGCTGCTATTTAGGTGGTGTAAAATTAGACCAGCCATGTTAAAGTATGGCCGTCGTTCCCGCGTCGAATTTTTATTTTTTTTCCGCGTAAGACGTCCGGGAATACTAAAGGACGTAACGCACGTCGCCGTTCAAAAAACACGTTGGGGCGCCTTAATTTCGCGCAAAGCACGGCGGGAAATTTCCAAACGGAGCATGCGCAGAACGTTCGGCGCGGGAACGCACCTAATTTAAATGATACACGCCCCATTTGAATTAGGAGGGCTTGGGCCGGACGGATTTACGCTACGCCGCCGCAAGTTTACAGGCAAGTGCTTTGTGAATCAAGCACTTGCGCTTAAAACTTGCGGCGGTGTAACGTAAATGAGATAATTTACGCTGCAGCGCAAGTACCTGAATCTGGCCCTAAGTGTTTTTTACTTCATCGCTAGGGCGAATCATGAAAGCTAAAATTATGTACTGGTATTTGCATTCCTCTTTCAACTGAAGAAATCTTTTTAATACCAAAGACTCTTGAATACCTTTTTTGTTTGCCTTTCCTAAAGTTTTATAGTAACCTTTTAATGTTTGGTTTAGCCTGTGGTCAATCTGTACATAATACCATTCCACTGCATACGTCACAAGCTTTTCACAGCAAGCTGTAAAGTCATAAATGAGAAGTAACTGGCTAAGTACATTCATTGTACTGCAAAGTGGGCCTGCCCCTTGGTATGGCCGGAGTATTTATTTTAGTTTAACAGAGTGGATCAAAATTGAGCTGAATGCGGTCGAGCTATGTGAAATTTTTTTTATTTCCTGGTGTATTTTATCTTGCCTTGAGGCTGTACTTTTAAGTGAAATTCTTTTTTCATGGGATCTTTTGTTGTTATTGTTGGGCTCCAAAAGAGCTCAGTGAAGCCCTATGTTTTATACTACAAAGGATTACTATGTGAAGCCTCAGTAACTCTAATGGATCATGACACTTAGTTACTGATATGATACAAGCACTTGAGCAATACCACCACAGAAGACAAATGAAATGATCATTTTGCAATGGCAAAGATGATTTTCATTTTATGATTCATTGTGATGAAGTATATTTTGGTAGAGATGCACATAAAATACTAATTTACTTATTAACACAATGATATTATATAATAATAATAAAAAAAATAAAAAAACAGAAACTAGTTGATAGCCATTGTTGCTAATCAGTGAGAAGGGCTGCCAAGGAAAAAAAAAAAGCCACAATAGAATAAAATATGCATGGGTTTGCTTAAATTGTAAGATAATTTTTTCAGAAAAAATATAAAGATTAACTAACACCCTACACCAGAGGTGCCTAACCAGTGGCCGGGGGCCACATGTGGCCCACGGAACCCTCTGATGTGGCCCGCAACCTCCTGTTCTGGGATGGCTGGATTTCAAGCCCAGATTGCAGGCTGCCAACCTGCCAACCTGCCATACCAGAGCATTAGTGTTGTGAATGAAGCCGACGGTAGAGGAAGCAAGCAGCTTTTCAGAGTGAACCACACCTGCAGGATATAATAGATGTCAATGGCAAAGTGCAGCTAACTGGCGGAAAACCACAGGTACACTGCGCCACACCCACGGTGTGGGTAGACCCCAGACTATCCGTGTAAAAGCAGCCTTGAGCCCCTTACACACGATCGGTCTGACCCAATCGGACACTCCATTCAACTCTATGGAGTGGCAGATGTAAACAGACTTTTGTCCATTTACACCTGCCTACCTCCAATCCGATCTGCTAAAAAAAACACAAGTGAAATCCGTCCCCTTCCATCTGATTGGATCAGAGGGCCCATAGAGTAGATTGGGCTGTGTCTGTGTCCGCTTTGCGGATGCAGACTGGACACAGACCTGTCATCTGCCCACTCCGCTCCTACATTGTGACCTGCGACTGGTTACCAAGTCACTTAAGTGTCCCTCGGCCTTCAAAAGGTTGGGCACCCTTGCCCTACACCATCCCCAACTCCCCAGGTCCTTGCTGTTACCTTCATGAGTTTAGCAGTCACTGCCAATGTATCTCTCCTTAGAACTTCCAAGATGGATTAGAGCAATTCTATTGCTTCGCACATGACCACTATGACCAATCAGAATCAGTCTGATCCATACTGCAAAAAGTAAGGGGTGATTAAAATGATCATCTTTTATTTATTCATGCAAGACCTTTATCCCAAAAAGGAAAAATAAAATGTTTGTTGTAACTTCTTATAAAGTGTGAGCTGCAGCTTGGCTTCAATCTGTTAGTGCATCTGCTAATACATTTAACTCTACCCTCCTCTGGGAGTTGTATCCCACTAATACAGGAAGTGTATTACTGGCCAGATCACCAGGTAAAAATAGAGGGAAAAATCCAAAGAAAATAAAATAAATGCAGCCACAATGATTGGTAAGCTTCAATATAATACATCTGATTTCTCCTGTATTGATCTGTATTGTAACTGTACTGTTTGCCCTTATGTTGTAAACTGTTGGCGCTATATAAATCCTTTATAATAATCATAATTTTTGGTTTTGAGATTAATACTGTCTAAATAATTTTGGGTCCCTTATGCTAATGTTACTCAACTCCAGTCCTCAAATACCTGCAACAGGTCATGTTTTAAGGCTTTCCCTTATTTTGCACAGGTGATTTGATCAGTACACACGATCTGACTTTTGTCCGACCAAATTCACAGCGAAATTCAAACGGAATTTCATTGGAGGAAAAGAGAACATGTTCTTTATGTAAACTAATGGAATTCTTTGAAATTTCAATGGAATTACTCCGATGGGGCATACACACAGTTGGAATTTCCGATGGAAAAAGTCCGTCAGACTTTTTCCATATGAAATTCTGATCGTGTGCACGGGGCTTTACTGAAGTAATAGAGACTGTTCACCTATTGAATATACACAATACAAATTCAAAAATGCACTTTGCTTTGTTACTGCTTTCTTAGCAAGGTAAATAATCACATACTTTAGTAAATTATGTTCATGCCAAACGTGCAAGAAAAAAAAAAAAAGTTTTTCCTTGCATGTGACTGGGCGATTGATAGATTTAGTAGATCAACTAGTTTGAACTATTGCAATGCAATAAAATACATTTTCTGTAGTTTACCTGTATAAAATATTATATTATCATAAAAAAAAATTACAGAATCCTAAAATGAAATCCCACTAGAAATGGGTTTAGTAAATTCAAGCACAGTGTTTTTCCAATGCCAGTAGTCTATTAGATAAAAGAGGCCAGTTTAATAATATCTTGAGTTATTATTACAGTACTCAAAACTGAGGTTAATGGAGATGTAACATAATAAAGATGCTAGAACCTACAAAGGAAATACCCGCATTAGCAGCGCTGAAATTGAAAACAGTTCAAAAAATGTCCTTGGGTATAAACTCTTTATAACAGTCCTTAGAATAAACCCAGGAAAGGTGAGTGATGAATAAAAACTCACCAATGAGTTAAACTCACCAATTTTGAATGAAAGCAAGCCTTCAGATTAATGAAGATAAGATATATCCTTCTCCCATCAGCGCATCATGGCAAGGACTACCTCTTAAGCTCCAAGGTTGAAAACACTGGTGCAGATTCTGCAACTCATCAACAATGATACCAAAGGAAAGGAATGATCACATAGCATAATACCATTTAAAAAAGTTATTGTACATAAAATACCCCCCTACATATTGCACTTACAAACTGAATAGAAAGGATTAGAATGTAACAGATAGACATCTGTTAGCATGTGTAACACTCACCGCTCCTCTAGGTTGAAAGATAGCGGTGATACCTGGATTGAGTTCCACGCTTGACAGATGAGCAGAGTAGCCGTGTAGAAACGCTGGGTAGACACACCCTAACATGTTTCGTCAATAACTTCATCAGATGGCATGGCTACACAGCTCGGATTACTCTATTTATGTGCTGTCATCTGGCACATTAACCCTCAGACTGCCTGAAACCTCTGATCCGGTAACAATGGCTCCTCACCCGTCATATACTCAAAGTCAACACGGTACACATAGCCATCGCACCTTTTTCATGAAGGTGTATGTTACATTTTAAATTTATTACTATTTTAAATGATAAAAGTTTCTGACATCTCTATTGAAACATGTTCATTTTGAAGGTTGATGAGGAAAGACAAAGGTCATCTGTTGTAGGTTACATGTATTTTTGGAGTTTCTATGTCAAGACATTGGGTGGAGTTATGTTACTTAATATACACAATTGGGTGTTAGGTTTGTGACAGTAGCATCACCACCTTCCTTGGAGCTATTCTAAAAGTAAAAATGCTTAGCTTGGCTTTAAGAACAGTATAAGAATCCATGTGGTTTGAGTAGCTAGTTTGGATTGTTGGGGGTCACCCGACCCTGCTGGAAGGGACCCCCACCCAGCAGAAAGATGTACCATCATACCACATTCCTCCTTCTGAAACTACCATCTTGCCATGTGTTACCAGATGTCATTATGTAAGCATTGTCTTTTGCTTGTCTATCTTGAAGAATAAACTTCACATTTTTGAAGGAAGCCTAATGCCGCGTACAGACGGTCGTTTTTTTGCGATGAAAAAAAACGACGTTTGATGTGATGAAAAAAAACGACGTTTTTGAAACTTCATTTTCAAAAACGACGTAGCATACAGACCATCGTTTTTCGAAAAATCTCTAGCAATGCGCGCTGACGTCCATCACGTACGACGGGACTATAAAGGGTAATTTCCATGCGGAAGACGGCCTCTTTTGCTGATATCGTGTTGCTGCGTGTTAGTAAAAGTTTGGTGAGAGACGATTCGCGCTTTTCAGTGTTTGTGCTTAAAATTTCGTTTTCTGTCGTACAGTTTGTGTATTTGTAGTCGGATCTGTGATACAGTGCTTGTATTTAGGACGTATTTGTTTTGCAAGTGCGTTCTTGTGTGCACGTTGCTGTTTTGCAGGTCGTTCTTCAGAGGCCTTTCTGTACTTCAGGGCAGAATTTTTAGTCCGATCTGATTTGACGACCGTTTTCTAGCCATGTTGCGGGTACGTTCTCGTCGCCGAGATCGTGCTGTGCATGTTGTTATGATGTGTGCTGCATCCCGGCTCCGGTCCTTGAGGAGGAGGAGAAGGACTTTGTGGGCCAAGAACTGGTTTCTTTGCAGGGACCAGTTCTCTCATATGCCTCTGCTGCGGGAGATCCAAGAAAATAACCCTGATGATTTCAGGAATTTTCTTAGGATGTCTGACCCCGTATTCCAGCAGCTTTTGGCTTCGGTGTCGCCATATATCACCAGGCAGGACACCAATATGCGGGAAGCCATAACTGCTGAGCAGCGGCTAGTTGCTACGTTGCGATACCTTGCAACAGGGAGAAGTCTGCAGGACTTGAAGTTCTCGACGGGCATCTCCCCCCAGTCTCTGGGCGTCATAATCCCGGAGACGTGTTCTGCCATAATCCAGGTTTTGCAGGAGGACTATATTAAGGTAAGTTCTGTCCTTTAAATGCATAAACTATGTTTCTTCTTTTTTTTTTAAAACAGTCCCTAATTAACCTTTTTGTAATAATATGCTGGTAATGTTACCTTTGTCTCCATGCATGTATTTTATTTTTTTTTTGGTCCTACATGCATCTTTTATCTAGCCCACATGTCCATTTTGGGTTATTTTGTTAGTGGCAAACCCACCTAGCTTAGTCCCTATATCCCCCTTGATTTTTTTCCTCCATTGTAGTGCACGACCAACCCCCCCCCCCAATGTTATTTTTGTAACTGTCTATTTGTATTAATTTGATGTTAAACAAGCATTTTTTGGAGGTCACAAACTGATCTTGGGGGGGGCCCCCCATCACACTTTTATGTTAATTTTTCTTACCATGAGAGGATGTGATTAATCTGCTTAGTGATCCCTTCATATTGTTGTTTTTACAATAATACCTGAACTAATATTTTTTATTTTTAGGATCCAATAATCTTTGGTGATATTCTGTTAGTAATGTACTATCTTACAATTTTTATTCTGCTTTATTTACAGTTCCCCACAACACCACAGGAATGGCAGACTGTGGCAGCGGACTTCTCTCAGCGATGGAATTTTCCAAACTGTGGAGGAGCTATTGATGGCAAGCACGTCCGCATCGTGCCACCACCCCATTCTGGATCCCATTATTTCAACTACAAAGGGTTCCACAGTGTCGTACTGATGGCGGTGGTGTCTGCCAATTATGACTTTCTCTATGTTGATGTGGGGAAAAATGGGCGGATGTCAGACGGCGGGGTCTTTGCCGAGACCGAGTTTGCCCAACGGCTTCAGGCGGAGGACCTTGCATTGCCACGTGCGGAGGATAATGAAGAGGGGCTGCCCTTCGTTTTTATTGGTGATGAGGCGTTTGCCTTGGGTCCCCACCTCATGAGGCCATTTCCCCAACGTGCCCTCACCCATGAGAGGAGGGTCTTTAATTATAGGCTGGCCAGAGCCAGAAGAGTGGTTGAAAATGCGTTTGGCATTATGGTCAGTCCATTTCGCTTGTTTTTAACCGCCATAAACATGGCAGAATATAAGTGGAACAATATTATTTTATGTTGTTGTATATTACATAACTTTCTACGAAGACATTCTTCAAATTATTTGACATTATTGCCTGATGAGGGAGTTGATGTCCCAGAGGCGGCCCATGAGGCAGGCCATCCAGGCTTGGCCCCCCGAAACGCACGTGCAGTGCGCCAGGCATATGTTGACTATTTTATGGGTAGGGGGGCCATTCCAATGCCTGATCTTTGGTGAATGAACATAATAAATATTTTATGCAAGAAACATTGTATTTTTTGTTCTTATTGTTTTGAATGTTTGTGTATTTTCTTTGTCTCCTAGGTTATCATAGTTGCATGTGTTTTGGATGGACTAAATATCCTTCCTCGTTCTATGTTCCCAGCCTAAATTTCACTTTTTTTTAGGTTTAATGTCATCATTGATCTAAAATAACAAGCCACAAATATATTGATCTGCATAATTTTTATTTTACAAATTTTGTGAAACCAATTTTTCAGTCTCACATGTGTTATTTGGTTGGTCGAACAAGTAAAATCACATATTTTTTTTTTTTTTTTTTTAACAATCAACATATAAAATCATATTTTTTTATTTTTTTAGTTTTTTTTTGATCAGTAAACATATAAAATCATATTTTTTTATTTTTTTGTATTTTTTTGATCAGTAAACATATAAAATCATATTTTTTTATTTTTTTGTATTTTTTTGATCAGTAAACATATAAAATCTTATTTTTTAATTTTTTTGTATTTTTTTGATCAGTAAACATATAAAATCTTATTTTTTTATTTTTTTGTATTTTTTTGATCAGTAAACATATAAAATCTTATTTTTTTATTTTTTTGTATTTTTTTGATCAATCAACATATAAAATCAGATTTATATTTTTTTGGTTTTTTTTTAAATTCAAGAATGAGATGAAATCATTTTTTTATATTATTTTTTTTGGTTTTTTTCACACCCTACCCAAAACATCCAGTAAATTTTTCAACTGGACCTCAACACTTTTCGCTTTTTTTAGTATTTTCCGGGCTGCTATCTGTAGGTCTTCATTCTTTTCCCGGCAGGACCAAATTTCGGCAATGAGGAGCTGGGCAGTGTCCCTGTCAATTGAGGAGCCAGCACGAGTTGCTCCTGAAATGTGCAAGCAAACCATGTATTACAAATATGTTTCTCCTACATCTACATTACCTGTGTATCTTTTGAATATGATACTTTACCAGATGTGGTGGCAGCTTCACATTCATCAAGATCCCTCGGGGGTGTGGCTTGTGAACTTGCGTCCTGCCTTGATGCTTCCTTTCGCCCTACGAGATTGAAGAAAGGGAAAACACAATGGTAAAATTTTAGATGAAACTTTACCTCACAATTTTCAAACAAATAAATCCCTATGTGTCTAAATCCTCTGCTGAGTATACTGTCCTTTTTGTGCATATTTTATATCGAAATTATTAAGATCTAATTAGGTAAACATGTACATAAATGTTTACAAATTGATGTCACATTAAACCCAATAACTTTTTTTAAACTGGAATATTTGGGAACACAGGAAATGGTCGTATGAGTCGTCGTTCGTTATAACATAAATCAGACAAATACGTTTTTATTTGTGGCTGATACAGTGATTGCACTACAATTTGTCCATGTGAAATAGGCATGTTGCAAATTATCGGGAATATCGTCGTTTAATATTAGTTAAATTAACGAATGAACGACAACACATACGACAATGTTTAGTGCCCACACAAATACATTTCAACCTGAATGGAAAAGCACATGGCACAAAGAACAAACACATAAAATTAGGGAACATAAAATTCACTAACTTTTTGCTCGAATCAATCTTTTTATTGCACGAAGTTGCTCTGGCTCTCTTTTTTTCAGGTCTGACCACCTCTTTCTTATTTGTTCTCTTGACCTGCGTTCACCAAATTTCTGCCGGAGCCTTCTGATTACTTTATCGGTAATGTCCGCCTTCACCTTATTGGGGTGCAGGTAAGGCCCGTGCTTCCCATCATAATCTTCATTAGTGAAGATGGTGACCATCTCTACCATCTCCTGGAATGCCATGTTTTTGGCCTTGTACCTCCGCCTGGATCTTCCTGTTGCCTGGGCCTGGCCTACCTCATGTCTTGAGCCTGACATTTTTTGCTGCTTGTCTTCCAACACCATAAATCACACCCACAAAAAAAGAACGAGAAAGGGGCGTGTAAAGGACGAGACGGAACGTCAGGGGCGGGGTATCGTGCGTTGCGTCACACGTGCGCAGTGTTTAAAGGGATCCGACGTCATTGAAAGCGACGTATACAGTCTGTGGAAAAAGGCGGAAGTAAACGATCGTGAAATACGACGGTACGTAACTCTATTTTTGACATTTCTATTACTGAAGAGTGGATCAGTTTGTGGGCTAGATGATATGGTGTAAAACAGGGAAATGCAATTCTCGGACCTCCAGCTGGTGCGGAACTACAAGTCCCATGATGCATAGTGAAACTCTGACAGCCACAAGCATGACACCCAGAGGCAGAGGCATGATGGGACTTGTAGTTTTGCAACAGCTGTAGGTCCACTAATTGCAGATCCCTGGGGTAAAAGCTTGTTGTAGTAGTAGTGGCTTTACTGACACTTTGTTTTTTATGTAATTTTTACATACAGAAATAATGGACCCCTTCAAGGAGCCAGATTTTTTCACGGAGTTTATACAACGCTGGAAAGAACTTCCTGTGCTCTGGCAAACAAAAAGCCAAAAAAATAAAAACAAAAATGCCAGGAAGCAAGCACTGGAGACCCTGCTTGCATTTGTTAGCCCAAGGCTCCCACACGCAACAACTGAGACTGTGAAAAACAAAATTAATTCGATTAGGGGCACCTACAGGACCCAACGGTCACAAGTCCTGGCCTCTATGAGATCTGGAGCTGCAGCTGACAGCATCTACAAACCCAACCTGTGGTACTATGGGCAGATGCAGTTCATTGATGACCATCTCGAAACACGGGCATCCGTGTCTACCCTTCCCCCAAGGAATCAGTCCAGTCTTCCCGGCAGCCAAGAGCAGGCTACATCTGATGAAGATCTAGACTTCATGGAGGACACAGATTGTGACCCATCGAGCCAGGTAGTGCATTTTAATACTAATTAATGAAATGCAAAGTATAATAATGATTAGAAATGTAGGTTACAAGTGGTGTAAAATTTAGCTGAGTTGGCCAAACATTGGTAAAATAGCAATAGCCAATACGGGCAAAACAGAATGGGGACAAGATACATAAATGCAGAGGTCATAATGATTGTGGGTAATTTTATGTTACGCCATTAGGGGGGTAAACGCTAGACACCTGGAAGGGGTCACAGATATCTAACAAACTTTGTGTTCATTAACATTTTTTCTACTTTTTTTTAACTAAACAGACATTCCTAGTTTTGAGAAACGCACCCTACTTAGCAGGTTCAGTCAGCATCAACCCCCCCCCCCCCACACAACTCCAGGGGGCAAATATCTGAAGCTGGGTAAGGGGCAACATAATTAGGGATGGCGGGCCTCATTTAAATCTATTTCCGCATTCACTTCGCATATGTCATGATTTGTAAAATGTGTGTGATTAATGAAGCCAAAAAATTAAATAAGATCCTTTTTTTATAGTCACACACAGAGCAAAGCCAGGAGGAGGCAGGCCCCACAGGGAGCCAGGGTGAGGCAGAGGCCACTCGGAGCTAGGAGGTGGCAGGCCCAACAAGGAGACAGGGTGAGGCAGAGGCCACTCGGAGCCAGGAGGTGGCAGGCCCCAGTGGGATACAGGAGTCACGCAGGCGGGATTGCATCTCCCAGATCCCTCCTTTTCGCGCTCCAGGAAAAAGAACAAGGAGACTGATGCAAATGGAGGAGGAGACCCAGGCCATTCTCCGTCAAGCAGCTGCGGCCATCAGAGAACAACCATCTGAGGAAGAGGGATTCGCAGCGCTCATCGCAGCCAAGCTACAAAATCTAGAGCGGGCCCAGCGTGTGCGCTGCGAATACATCATATTCAAGGCCATAAGCATGGCCTCACTGGGCAACCTACATGAAAATATAGATCTTGGGCTGATTCCCACTCCTGTGCTTTCTGCTCTTCCTGCTCCTTCTCCTGCTCCTGCTCCTTCTCCTACTCCTGCTCCTTCTCCTACTCCTGCTCCTTCTCCTACTCCTGCTCCTTCTCCTACTCCTGCTCCTGATCCTTCTCCTCCTCTTCCTGAGCCTGCTCTGGTTCCTGCCACAAACTTGGCTCATGAAACCCAGCCCCCGAGGAGGCAGACTGCAGGGAAGGCTGCAGGGAAGGCTGCAGGGAAGGCTGCAGGGAAGGCTGCAGGGAAGGCTGCAGGGAAGCCTGCAGGGAAGGCTGCAGGGAAGCCTGCAGGGAAGCCTCAACCAAAGAGGAAGAAGTGAGGAGATGGTGCCCCTAATCCAAAAACATTGGCATTGCCAGCCTGGATTATTTGCTTGCTGGACCCTTGCCTTGCAAAATCCAAGCAGGGTCTCCTTTACTTTATTCCGGGCTTTTTTTATTTTTTTTTATATGTTTTTGTTTGACAGATGTGTTTAAGTTTATTTAATTTATTTTATACATGAATAAATGTATTTGTTTGTTTTTGAAAAAATTTCACATGTGTTTTTTTTAAACATATATAGAGATCATTAGTGAGGAGGCAAACACATTTCACCAAAAAAAAAAAAATACAAATATTAACAAGGGACAACAACCTCCTTGTGGGTAATTTGCATAAAAAGATATTATGTTGTTGTGGTGACTTCACACACTCCAAAATAACAAACATGGTATTCATTTGCTCAAATACATTAAACAACCCAAAATAAAAAAGGGACATGGAGATGTGCATCAACAAAAAAAATAGAAAATAAACAAAAATAATTCAAAAACAAAAAAGGTTGTCAGAACTATGTAACAAGATGAGCCACAACAAACTAGGGTTTTAGTGTAGCATTTAAATGCATTGTGTCAAATGCTGCGCAGTCTTTTCTTCATTACTATTAAAACGAACGAATGTGCTGAAGCCATTCTGGACAGTAGATTTACCACAACAAGCGCTCCCGTCTCAGAAATTGCTTCTGAGCAGGCGCGGGTTTAAAACGTCGTTTTCAACGTCGTTTTGCCCACACACTATCATTTTAATTGACACAGAAAACGACGTTTTGAAAAACGACACAAAAAATTCGAGCATGTTCGAATTTTTTTTTTGTCGTTTTTCTCAAGACATAAAACAACGTTTTCCCCACACACGGTCATTTGAAATGACGTTTTTCAAAACGTCGTTTTTTTTCATCGCAAAAAACGACCGTCTGTACGCGGCATAAGTCTTGAATATTGGGAATGAAGAGCCTGGGAAGAGAAGACACTTCTGACATAACACATGACACGTGTCAAATGTCTCCTTTTCCACATTTAACAGTGTATCAGAATTACCCCTACATGTAATATATACAAATTAATAAAGCCATATAACTTCTTTAATCTTTAAATTATATAATCTAATAAAAATGCAAGCTGTGTAAGTACCTGCTTTTGACTTATTGTCAGCCTCTTGCAGTCCCTATACATTAGAGCCCTGAGTTCATTCAGAAGCAGCAGACATAGCCAGTCAGTTGTAATACTATCACGGGCAGACTAGTACTTACCAAGGCCGAGATGCTGAGAGCGGTTCACCCTTGCGACTAAGCGCACTTTGACTCCTGGAGGTGAGACAGAGGAGGAATGGCACAAAGAGGCACAGGCTACCCAGCAGGTGCAAGTAGACTTGTATCAGGGTTGAGCAGCTGTGTCAAACTGGCAGGTGCGTGGTTTGCTGGAAGAACTTGATCAGAGAGTCCAGAACCAGGCTGAGGGTCAAACATAGACGGAGGTACTATGTTGGGAACACACAAGGCAAGTCCAGGTCACAGGCAAAAGGTCAAGGAAGGAGACAAGAGGCAGAGTCCGGGTCACAAGCTGAGGGTAAAACACAAGAGACAAGTCGAGTCCGTAGCACAAGCCGAGGTCAGGTCCAGGAGAATATCAGCAGAGTCAGAGGCAATCCGGGTCACAGCAGGTAATCAAACACAGGAACACGTCACAGGTAAACAGGAAGCTGAAGACAAACCAGCAATTCCTCTGAGCACTTACTTAGCTTTTTTAGGCAGCCAGGAAGTCATGTGGAAGTCATGTGGAGCATGTCATTTGAAGGCCAGTCTGCAGCTGAAGGTTTCTCTGACAGCTCTCACGGTCAACTTTGCTGCCATCTAGTGTTCAAAGTATAATATGTTTCTTTATAATATGTTTCTCTGACAAATACAGTGCTTATGTGCAAAGAAGAGAAATGCTGATTAGAGATGAGCCAAACACCCCCCAGTTCGGTTTGCAGCAGAACATGCGAACAGGCAAAAAATTTGTTCGAACACGTGAGCACTGTTAAAGTCTATGGGACACAAATGTGAAAAATCAAAAGTGCTAATTGTAAAGGTTAATATGCAAGTTATTGTCATAAACAGTGTTTGGGGACCTGTATCAATGCAAAAAAAAGTTTTTAAAAACTGCATTTTTTTCGGGTGAAAGTGAAACAATAAAAGTGAAATATTCCTTTAAATTTAGTACCTGGGCGGTGTCTATAGTATGCCTGTAAAGTGACGCATTTTTCCCGTGTTCAGTCCCAGCACAAAATTATATTTCGAAAGGAAAAAAAGTCATTTAAAACTCACGGCTATAATGAATTATCGGGTCCCGGCAATACAGTTTAAGTCATTGAAAAAAAGGCATAGGTCCCCCCCCCCCCAGTCCATTACCAGGCCCTTTGGGTCTGGTATGAGTATTAAGGGGAACCCTGACCCAAAATGAAAAAAAAAATGTGTGGGGGTCCCCCAAATTCCATACCAGGCCCTTCAGGTCTGGTATGGATGTTAAGGGGAAGCCTGCAGCAATTAAAAAAAATGACATAGGGGTCCTCCTCAAAATCCATACCAGACCCTTCTGGTCTGGTATGGATTTTAAGGGTAACCCTGCACCAAAATAAATAAAAATGGCTTGGGGTCCCCCCAAAAAAAACATACCAGACCCTTATCTGAAAATGTAACCTGGCAGGCCGCAGGAGAAGAGGGGGGGACGAGAGAGCGCCCTCCCTCCTGAACGGTACTAGGCCACATGCCCTCAACATGGGGAGGATGCTTTGGGGGTCTCATCCCTACAACCCCTGCCCTGTGGTTGTGGGGGTATGCGGGCAGGGGGCTTATCAGAATCTGGAAGCCCCCTTTAACAAAGGGAACCCCTGATCCTGCCCCCCCCATGTGAACTGGTAACAGGGTACATTATACCCCTACCATGTCACGAAAAAAGTGTCAAAAATGGTAAAAAAACACAGGAGACAGCTTGGGACAAGCCCTTTATTGAAAAAAAAAGCGATGGACATCCATTCTCGAGCAAAGGATACGGAGAAAAAAAAATAGTTGAGGGCGGGGCCACCTGTCACGTGCACTGGTGACCCTGCCCCCCTCTGACGCAACAGGCGTTTCCCATGGTGTCAGAGGGGGACGTGGTCACCTGTACATTTCCCCGTTGCGTCAGAGGGGGCGGGTCAGAGCTGTCACGGCAGGTGTAGTGTCATTCGACGGGAACCTCCCGTGGAAGCGGATTGTGTCAGTGTTTTTTTTTTCCTGTATCCTCCGCTCGAGAATGGATGTACATCGCAGGAATTTTCTTTTAATAAAGGACTTGTCCCAAGCTGTCTCCTGTGTTTTTTTTAAATTTTTGACACTTTTTTGGTGAAATGGTAGGGGTACAATGTACCCCGTTACCAGTTCACATAAGGGGGTGGGATCTGGGGGTCCCCTTTGTTAAAGGGGGCTTCCAGATTCCGATAAGCCACCCGCCCGCATACCCCCACAACCACCGGGCAAGGGCTGTGGGGATGAGGCCCTTGTCCCAATCAACATGGGGACAAGATGCTTTGGGGGTCACAGACATCAAGCTCATCCCTAATGCTGATAGGTGGTGAGAACAGAGTAACAGAGAGATAAGCTCATCATTGTGCTGTTTATCTTTTCACTGTCCAATCACAGGTGTGGGAAGGGAAATGCCTCTGTAACTTGGACTGTACCTGATAACTGCTGTGAGATTTCTTCTTTTGTTGCTGCTGTATTATCCTTCTGCATTCTGGATAGGTTTAAATTGAATATCCATTAATGCAGAAGAGCATCAGCCATCTTTAAGGAGACCAATTTGTAATGCTCATTTATGGAGTGTCTCCAGTGCATGGGACAGCTTACTTGGCTTGGTCTGGAGCAGCCTGAAGAATGGTCATTAGCTGATTCAACAGATCAAGGAGAAATGGGGTCTGCAGGTCTGTGGAATAGAGGGGCTGTAAGCAAGGAGGCATGTGAAAAAGAGACTGAGCTGCTGTTGTTGGATGAATGGATCCCTGCCATAGCTGACAACATTCAGTTGAGGACTCAGAGAAGCAAAGTGGCTGAGAACCTTCTTCCTTGGAAGGTTTGTTTTGGATAAAACTGTAGTAGAGAGGAGAGGAAAAGATGGACTGTCTCACCAGGAATGAAAGAGAGAAACCATCAGCAACTTCTATCCCTAGGTCTGGTAAGAGTCTAACATCATATAAGTTAATCTGTTGTCTACTGGAAACTGTTGTGCTTTCTTTAAGGGCCCCAGACAATTTGTTTCATCTTTCACTAGCTAGTGTGACAAAACAGGGACTATTATAACAAGTTAGGGCTGTCTTTATATACTGCTGTTAAGTAAATGCAGTTCAGTTTTGTTAATTACTGTTATTCAGAATACTGCAGGTGTTTAACCATATCTCCCAGGGTAACGTTAATGTCTTATTGATTGTTTGTATAAGTACACCAAGCTTCACTGTTGCCTGCAAACACTCATTATAGTACTGTACCGCTCTCCAACCTTTCGGCGAACAAACTTCCTCCTGCTACAGTCGAATATTTAAAAATTTGAGTCGTCAGTCTAGAGCACCTGCTATCATTTTTCTGCACCCCAGTTCCTATGTTTACATGCATAGTTGAGTTGCTTAGCCTTGTTTCCATGTTGAAGTTGTGGCCACAATTCTTCCATTAAGATCACTTATGGCATGTCTTTAATCTGTTGCAATAAGATACCTTGGCAGCCCACTGTGTCTATGCATTATCAATGGTGTCCTTAATGCTGAGAAATACAGGCAGATACTTAGCCATCATGCCATACCAACAGGGAGGTGTGTGATTGGCCCCAAATGTATTCTGCAGCAGGACAATGACCCCAAATGTACAGCCATTGGTATTAAGAACTATCATCAGCAGAAAAAACAGGGAGTCCTTGAAGTGATGGTTTGGCCCCCGCAGAACCCTGATCTCAACATCATCAAGTCTGTCTGGAATTACATGAAGATACAGTACAGTACTGTGTACAAGTGTACCTGGAACTGATGCTGCTTTGAAAGCAAAGTGTGGTCACACCAAATTTTTATCTGATTTAGATTTTTCTTCTTTAACTGCTTGCCGACCAGCGCACGGCTATATACGTCGACAGCATGGCACGGACAGGCAGAAGGACGTATATATATACGTCCCCTTTAAGATCGCGGCATAGATTGCCGCGGGGATACCAGCGATCGTCTCACGGTGAGGAAGAACGGGGAGATGCTGATGTAAACAAGCATCTCCCCGCTCTCCCCAGTGACAATGACAGTGATCACCGCTTCCTGTAATCGGGAGCTGTGATCACTGTCTTGTCACACACAGCCCATCCATCTACAGTAAGAATCACTCACTAAGGCACACTTAACCCCTACAGCGCCACCTAGTGGTTAACCCCTTCACTGCCAGTGTCATTTTCACAGTAATCAGTGCATTTTTATAGCACTAATCACTGCAAAAATGACAATGGTCCCAAAAATGTGTCAACATAGGTGTCCAATATGTCCACCATAATGTCGCAGTCACGATAAAAATCGCTGATCGCCGCCAGCTAGTAAAAAAAAATATTAATAAAAATGCCATAAAACTATACCCTATTTTGTAGACGCTATAACTTTTGGGCAAACCGATCAATAAACACTTATTGCGATTTTTTTTTACCAAAAATATGTTGAAAAATACGTATCGGCCTAAACTGAGGAAAAAAAAAATTGTATATATTTTTTGGGGATATTTATTATAGCAAAAAAGGTGGTGATCAAATATCACCAAAAGAAGGCTCTATAAATGCGCAATTGTCAGTTAAAGCAGCGCAGTGCCGAATCACAAAAAGTGGCCCGGTCTTTGACCAGCAAAATGGTCCAAGGCTGAAGTGGTTAAACTATTTTTACTTTACAGCATTTCTTCACACCTGCCCTAAACCATTACACATTACTGTATATACAGTATTTAGACATATTAAAAGATGATTACTTCGGGCTATACGGACGTCTGTTTAACGAGCAGAGGAGGTACCCGTCTTAGCTACTGGAGGCCCTCAGGCATAAACGTCATTCATGACGCCGCCATCTTGTGACCTGTAAGTCTATTTTCACAGGAACCACAAAGTGAGACATATACTACTGTGATAGGCCTTTTTCCCCATTAAAACACCCTCAGGAGACTAACGTTCAGAGTGAAGTATGGGAATTACTATTTAACTGAAAATTTACATAGGCCTGTCAGTGTCATAATAGGCCTTTTCCTCAGGGCTCTAGACACATACTGGAATATACATTAGCTGTATTGCCTCACTCCAGCGAAGGATACAGTGGCTATATTAAGGAGGAAGAGCACTAACCAGTGGCAGAGCTCTAGAGGGGACACTAGTATTAAAAGAAGTGTCAGTAATAGTAATGAACCTCAAGCCTTCTATTGTGTTGAAATTTCACCTCAGGCCTGGTGTACTACCTCAAACCCTATATTAAAGAATTGGAAGAACCTCCATGGTCACTATTGAGATGAAATCTTAATAGGAAGAGGATTGCACCACCACTGACCATTATAATGGGATGATGACATGAGGATTTCCCATGATGTGAAGATATCAGCCTGATTTTTGTATAGGAGCTGCACACCTATACAGGTAGTGCAGAATTATTAGGCAAGTTGTATTTTTGAGGATTCATTTTTATTATTGAACAACAAACATGTTCTCAATGAACCCAAAAAACTCATTAATATCAAAGCTGAATATTTTTGGAAGTAGTTCTTTGTTTTTTTTTTATTCTAGCTATTTTAGGGGGATATCTGTGTGTGCAGGTGACTACTATTACTGTGCATAATTATTAGGCAACTTAACAAAAAAAAAATATATACCCATTTCAATTATTTATTTTTACCAGTGAAACCAATATAACATCTGAACATTCACAAATATACATTTCTGACATTCAAAAACAAAACAAAAACAAATCAGTGACCAATATAGCCACCTTTCTTTGCAAGGACACTCAAAAGCCTGCCATCCATGGATTCTGTCAGTGTTTTGATCTGTTCACCATCAACATTGCGTGCAGCAGCAACCGCAGCCTCCCAGACACTGTTCAGAGAGGTGTACTGTTTTCCCTCCTTGTAAATCTCACATTTGATGATGGACCACAGGTTCTCAATGGGGTTCAGATCAGGTGAACAAGGAGGCCATGTCATTAGTTTTTCTTCTTTTATACCCTTTCTTGCCAGCCACGCTGTGGAGTACTTGGGCGCGTGTGCTGGAGCATTGTCCTGCATGAAAATTATGTTTTTCTTGAAGGATGCAGACTTCTTCCAGTACCACTGCTTGAAGAAGGTGTCTTCCAGAAACTGGCAGTAGGACTTGGAGTTGAGCTTGACTCCATCCTCAACCCGAAAAGGCCCCACAAGCTCATCTTTGATGATACCAGCCCAAACCAGTACTACACCTCCACCTTGCTGGCGTCTGAGTCGGACTGGAGCTCTCTGCCCTTTACCAATCCAGCCACGGGCCCATCCATCTGGCCCATTAAGACTCACTCTCATTTCAGCAGTCCATAAAACCTTAGAAAAATCATTCTTGAGATATTTCTTGGCCCAGTCTTGACGTTTTCAGCTTGTGTGTCTTGTTCAGTGGTCGTCGTCTTTCAGCCTTTCTTACCTTGGCCATGTCTCTGAGTATTGCACACCTTGTGCTTTTGGGCACTCCAGTGATGTTGCAGCTCTGAAATATGGCCAAACTGGTGGCAAGTGGCATCTTGGCAGCTGCACGCTTGACTTTTCTCAGTTCATGGGCAGTTATTTTGCGCCTTGGTTTTTATAAAAGGTTCTTGCGACCCTGTTGACTATTTTGAATGAAACGCTTGATTGTTCGATGATCACGCTTCAGAAGCTTTGCAATTTTAAGAGTGCTGCATCCCTCTGCAAGATATCTCACTATTTTTGACTTTTCTGAGCCTGTCAAGTCCTTCTTTTGACCCATTTTGCCAAAGGAAAGGAAGTTGACTAATAATTCTGCACACCTGATATAGGGTGTTGATGTCATTAGACCACACACCTTCTCATTACAGAGATGTACATCACCTAATATGCTTAATTGGTAGTAGGCTTTCGAGCCTATACAGCTTGGAGTAAGACAACATGCATAAAGAGGATGATGTGGTCAAAATACTAATTTGCCTAATAATTCTGCACTCCCTGTACATATTTTTTCTATTATTGAAGCACTAGGATATTGGCACATGCCTGCTAAATCTTGCAAATACAACAAAAAGGGCAAAGCACTTAATAAGCAACCAGCTGTGACAAAGGAACTTTTCAGTATGGCAACAGTACCTCAAGCAAATACACTCAATACAGCTGATATTATTCTGCATCTCCTGTAATGCATCATACTTTACCTCAGAGACTGAACCCTGTGGAAACATATCCATTGGCTCCAGTTTTGGCCACCTCATATAATCCTATTCAAGTGGCCACAAGCAATGAACAGGCTCTTGATGTTACCTTTAATGTATCTGAATTGTTTACTAGAATATCTGAAATGCTGGACAGAGGCCTAGCACAAACTGCTGAAAGGATAACTGGAGACATTAGAGCTGACTTTCAAAACTTGGGAACGAGAATTGAGACTATTGAACATAATTTGGATGTTAATATTTCTAGAATGACCCAAAATGCCGATCACCTACAATACATGCAGGAACAATTAGACATAGCACAAGATAGGATCGATGACCTTGAAAATAGATCTCGGAGAGGTAACTTTAGAATCAGAGGCCTACCTGAATCTATTCTTGATATTAACTCTGCGGTGCAGGACATCATTAAAATATTTGTTACCATCCATATCGGCTCAAAAGCTGGAATTAGAACGAGCTCATAGGTCTTTAGGTCCATTGAGGAAAGATGGATTACCGAGAGATATAGTGGTTAAACCACATTACTACTCTACTAAGGAAGAGTTAATGAAAAATTCTCGCCAACGTGAACAACTGAACTACCAAGGTTCAAATATTCAAATCTTTTCCGATATTTCTCCTTATACGATACAAAAGAGAAGATCGATGAAGCCTCTATTATCAGCTCTCCTGCAGAATGAGATAAGATATAAATGGGCATTTCCTTTTGCTCTTAAGTTTTCTTATAAAGGCAACCACTATGCAGTCCATAACTTTCAGGAAGGTGAACGTCTACTGATGAGTCTCAATATAATATCTGCGGTTCCTGATATGGACACTTCTCCGATCCAACAGGGCTCAACTAAAAGACAGACACCTATAAGTCCAATATCTTCTACAAGGTCAAACGTCAAGCACAGGAAGGTTAAAGATAACTATGTTACCTGAATGAGGAAGGGAAGAGAATTTTTTCTTTTTCCTTTTCCCTCCTTTTTTTTTTGGGACATTCATTGGTAACTCTGTCTCTACTCTAAGGTATATGAATGTGTAGGCAGTTTGGACATGTTTACTCCTAAGGGGTTGGAGCAAGGGAGAGAGAAAATGGTTTCTTTTTTTTTTTTTTTCTCTTCCTCTCTTTCTTCGCTCATATTACGGGAAAATGCAAATATTGCCATTTCCATTTGGTGCATGAAATATATTCAAGCTGAATTTTTGTTGAATAATTACATTATCTTATATATCTTTAGAAATTGATAGCAGGTCAGTGGTGAGTCGCTAGGACTCAATTCACTCCTAAAGCCCCGTACACACGGTAGGATTTTTGGCCAACCAACTTCAAAATCCGGCACTTTTCAAATTTGTCCGACCGTGTGTACGTTCCATCGGACCAACTTTTTTGGCTTCCATCGGACAAAAAGTTGGGTCTGTGAACGGACCAACTTTATGTTCCGAAAAGTCTGATTGTGCAAAGTGCGACCATGTGTACAGAAAACAATCGGACTTTACAAAAAAGTCTAAATGCGCATGCCCCGAAATAAAGAGCACCCGGAAGCCATCTGTCTAGTAAAACTAGCGTTCGTATTCGAAAATGCTCATTCGTCACGCGGCAAGTTTCGAAATCTCAAAAAGCAGCGCATATTCTCTTTTTCTTTATAATGTCCTAATATGTACATCTGCTCAACTGGTGATACGGACGGATTAAAAACAAATGTATTTACTTTGGATTAGTGTATTTTCTTGATATGAATCCAGCCTTTTTTTTTATATTTCTTTTAAATTCAAAAACAAAAAATATCCCCAATTCTTTATGCTGGGCAAAGTAATAACTACTCTATTTGTGTCCCTTCAATTTTAGCAAAGGGCTTGCCTACTTACAAACTGACATTTGACTTTCCACACATAATCCACGAGTTTTTAGCATCATCCTTTTATTTTAAAAAAAATGTAAAAAAGAATGACAGATCCAAATACAAAACAACAGGAAGGCAGCAATTGAAGAACTGGTTGACTTGGCAAAGCCTCTGTACCCCAGGGCATACATAAATTATGTTCTAATCTCCAAACTTGGGGACCTGAGCATGAACTTAAATATAAGGAGCCCAAGAAGATTGTGGTCTCCAAAAGATGGGGAGCAGCAGCAGCAGACATATCTGTGCCCAGGCTGTGGTACTTCAACAGGCTGATATTTCTGCATACCAAACTGAACCACGACCAACACTCTCCACACTTCAAACCTCATCAGCTGAGGCCTTATATTTTTTAGCACTCCCACCACAATACAAAAACCAATAATATATTAAAACTAAAGAATTTCTGCCATTATTCTAGCATTTTTTTGTAAGCCAAACCTAAAATTACACACTCAACTTCAAATAATAGAAAACATATGTTCCAAATCATAATATTTATAGACAAATTAGTATCCCCTAAAATCTGGGCTCTGAGTTGGCCACTGACCCCCATGCTGCTGGGGTGGGTTGGCTTGCTGTGGTGGGTTGGCTTGCTGGGGTGGGTGGGCTTGCTGGGGTGGGTGGGCTTGCTGGGGTGGGTAGGTTGGCTGGGGTGGGTAGGTTGGCTGGTGTGGGTAGGCTGGCTGGTGTGGGTAGGTTGGCTGGTGTGGGTAGGCTGGGTGTGCTTGGAAGCTTGTCTGGGGTTGGTAGGCTGTCTGTGGTTGGTAGGCCTGTTGTAGATTGGCTGGAGGTGCGTGTTCTAAATCACATACATGTGAAATAGGGGTTAGCTCCCATTTCCTGGCCTTGCTAAGGAGCTGTACCATGATCCCCTCACATAGCTCCCTTTGATCGGCATCAATTTCCCGTAGTTTATTGGCTATAAAACAGCCAAACCCTTCTGCACTATCGGGTGCTGTGGTGATGACCGATGTGGCCCTACTCAAGAATTTGGCTGTTGCATCATCTAGGTGTTGCCTCTTCTTGGTCCTTTTCCTAGGAGGGTTCAGTGTAGGGATTCTGCATTGTGTGGACTGTCTGCTGGGCCCAGCCTCTTCTTGGCTGACAACGTCCTGTGTCTGAAAAAGGAGCATCATTTCTTTTTTCTTGCCATCATAACAACACATTAACATCATAGTATATCTGAATGCCCATATTTTCAGGAATACTATACCTGTGTCAAGCTGAGCTCCTCCTCCTCCTCCTCATCCTGAGTTGGTTCAGCCTCAGTATCTGTGGCCTCTGCTGATGCGGATGGAAGTGTGGAAAGATGTTTTCGTGGCTCAGCTTGGTCCTTTAAAAACATCAGGCTGCTGAAGTACCATAGCTTGGGCACATACACATCATCTGCTGCAGCTCCCGATCTTTTTCAACCCTCAATCTTCTTGAGCTCCCTCAGAAAAGTGCTCCTCAGGCTCCCAATTTTGGCTTTGATTTCTGTCTCGTTGGCCCTGGGGTACACAGTCTTTGCTTCTGCCACCAGTTCATCAATTGCTGCCTGCCTTTTATTTTTATTTGAGTAGTCTTTATTGGTGAATGAATGAATGAATGAAAAACGTATAAAGCGCGGCGCATGCAAACAGAATCGCTTCTGGGCGCTAGTTGTTCGTGTCTCATGACATCAAAAGAGCAGAGTTTTGATCCGTCTTCTGAAAGTCAGGTGGTTTTCCTCCAACCGAATGCTGGTTGGTAAAGCGTTCCATAGTCTAGGACCCTGAAAAGCAAACCTTCTTTCTCCTTTGGACTTGTATTTGGTTTTTGGTACCCTGACCAGATTTTGGTCGGTGGATCGCAGAACGCGATTCGAATTGTGAGGTTCTATCTTGTCGCAAAGATATTGCGGAGCCTTCCCATGGATGCACTTATGTGTCAGGCAGAGTGCTTTAAATGCAATTCTGTCTTTTACTGGCAGCCAGTGAAGGGTTCTCAACGAAGGTGAGATTGATTCCCATTTTTTTTTCCCAGTCACCAGTCTGGCGGCCGTATTCTGAACGACTTGCAGACGGGAAATTTGGTACTTTGGGAGTCCGAGGTACAGGGCGTTAGCATAGTCCAGTCTGGAATTCACGATTGTTCCCACCACGACTGCTACGTCTTCTTTGGGGATAAATGGAATAAGTCTGCGTAGTAGGCGCAACAGATGGTGCGCTCCGCTGACTACTGACCCTATTTGTGCGTCCATTGTCATGAAGGTGTCGAAGATGACCCCGAGACTTTTGACTTTGGAGCTAGGGGTGATGATTTGGCCCAGAATGGGCGGGGGTGTCCAGGTTGTTGCCAGTTGACTCTTTCGGCTGGCGTGAAACATAAGGAGTTCTGTTTTTGAACTGTTGAGTTTAAGATAACTCTTAATCATCCAGTTTTCTATCAAAGAGAGACATTTCTCTAAACTGAGATGATGATCCTTTTTGTTGCAGATGCGAAAATACAGTTGTGTATCGTCTGCATAAGAGTGATAGAGTAGTTCTTGGCTACTGATAATATCAAAGAGAGGGCGAAGATAGATGTTGAAAAGCACCGGTGACAGGGGGGATCCTTGGGGGACTCCACATGACACCGTGCGCTTTTCCGACGTGAAACAACCCAATTTAACTGTTTGTGATCGGTTTTCAAGAAAGGAAGAAAACCATGGTAAATCACCTTCTGCGACTTCTGCTACCTTGGCTAGTCGCATCAGTAACAGTTTGTGGTCTACCGTGTCAAAGGCTGCGCTTAGGTCCAGCAGAACCAGGAGACAAGATTCTCCGTCGTCTGCGGCCTTGAGGGCATCGTCCCATATTTTGAGTAAGGCCGTTTCTGTCCCGTGTCCGGGACGGAAGCCTGATTGTAATGGATCCAGTAGATTGTGGGTATCTAGATGCTGTTGCAGCTGTTGTACCACTACTTTCTCCATTATCTTGGAGAGAACATTTAGGCCTGTTATGGGACGGCGGTGAGTTGGGTCCTTGGGATCCAGGTTAGGTTTTTTCAAGATGGGCTGGATTGTGCCCTCTTTCAACAGGGATGGCACTGTGCCTTCCTTAAATGACTGGTTTATAAGCTGTGTGATGGGTGGTGCCAGGATGTCGGCACATTCCTTCAGCAGTTTGGTGGCGATGTGCTGTTCCGCAAAGCACCAATGATATTTTTTGTGGTATCGATGGAGATCGGTTCCAGAGTGAACTTTGTTGATTGTAGAGCGTTTCTGTGGGTGTTTTGTGGTTGATTGACGGTGGGGTTGAGGGGGGTATTGTTTTGCATGATGCTTTCCCGGATTCTTTCAATTTTGGTGACCTGCCACAGACATGTGTGAGATCTATACAGCTCAATAAAAGCTGTGATGAAGGCTTTTGAATTCAGCTTTCCACCCTTTGCTTTAGGCATGTTTTTTAGGAGATATCTGCAATAAAGGATACAATACAACCAATAAGTGCTTGCTTTAACTTCCTAACCTGCTTATACAATCTCTGTTTGCTCTAAGCTAAATCATGCAGTAACCACTAGTGTCCCAATGTATTCACCTACCTTCGTTCCGCGTATACTTTCGGCTGCACGTAGAGTCGTTCCGCTAGGTTCGTGCATGCGTCCGTGACATTGAGCGCTCGTTCTTGATTTATATAGCCTGCGCATGCGTGAAGCTTCGCTCTACGTGCGTCATGACGCTGGGGCGGGACCACATTCCTTTTTCTTCATGCGACATTCTGGGATGTGTGAGGGAGAACGTGATGGCGGAACCCACGAAAACGAATAGGCCCCGCAGTGGAGGCGTTTATAGAAAACACAAGGCCACCCCCATGAGCAAGGGGGAGATGGTGGAGATGGTTCGCATCTTTGAGAAGTACGATTACGATTGTAAACTCGAAAATTATGATAGGCCCAACAGCCATAAAGACTGGGTTCTGGAGAAGGTCCTCGCGGTATTGGAAGGAGATTATGGTGTCCAACGAACGAAAGACCAAATCCGCAAACGATGGTCAGATTTGAAGCACAGAGAGCAAGAAAATTTTGAAGCCATTCACCGCACCATTATCAAAAGAAGTAAGTACATGTAATTAGAGAATTATTTGTCTGTACATTATAGATGGATGAAATGTAATGTGTTTTTTTTCTGGTGGGGCCTACAGAAGAAGTTAATGCAAGTTTACAAGCAGTTCATTATAATTGTAAAGTTTTTCTTATGTCTTGGCTACTTTTTTCAAATCCTTAATATACTGTATTCTAATTTTTTCAACAGGACAAAGGCACAGAGAAAGACACCACAGGGGACAAAGGGAGGCTTCCCTTGGCCGGGCTTCAACAGGGGAGAGAACAGGGGAGACAACAGGCCCAAAATCTGCCACAAAACGTAAGTTAATAAAAATGCTTATGTGCTTTTGCCAGTGACAGGGGTGTTTATAGATAGGACAAAGGCCATGGGCTCAGGACAGAACTTAAGGGGTACATTACACTTTATGTTAGATGCGTGGCTCATCACTGTCCATTAATGACACATTTGACATGGGTAGAGGAGAGGCCCTGGGGATCAGAGTCACGCAGAGTCACGCCTGGTAGATTTCACATCATATTGCCATAGGAAACAAGAGTGATGGGTGTCATCTGCCTGAGTTGTTTAATGTTTAATGTGGCCAATATATAGACATGTATTCACACATTTTTAATGACATCATACTCCTGTTCCCTAGCATTGCGTTTATTTTAATAATGCATAGTGTAGTGCACTAGTGTGGAGCAAACTGGTTCACGAGGGCAAGGTTGGTGTACTTTAAAAGCAGCACATGTGATTATGTTAATATAATGTAATTTTGGCGAGGATTCATAGATGATTTATTCTTTCATTTTAGAGGATTGTGAGTGTGCTCAGCACCAACCTTTGCAGGATTTGGAGGATAGTGCCGGACCCAGCAAAGAGCCACCAGTCGACAGCACATCCCCAGACACCAGATATGCTGAGGGTGAAGGAGTGCAAGAAATGCAAGATGAGCCTTCGGAGGTTGTTGTTTGCCCCAGTAAGTTTTTGGAACATGTGCCTTGCCAAATCAACACCTGTTTCTTGTTTCGATGTCCACACCACACACGCCTACACCACAATAGCAAATTATTTAGTGTATTCAACATTTGAGCATGTAGAAGGGAGAGGTGGCAGTGGTGTTTAGGTAGATGCATGTGAAGACACATGGATATGCACCTGGCCCAAGATTTACAGAGTATTATCTGTAGTGTGTACATTCACTTGTAGTGTAGGTGTATTATGAAGCTGAAAAGGTTGTTAGGACTAATTGAGTGTCTAGGTTTAGGTAAGTATTTCATGAAAATAGACCAGATTGTTTATTTTTATTTTTTTTGGATTGCCTCAGTCACTTGACCATCAAACCCATTCAAATTTTTTTTCTTTTTCCAAGGCCACCAACTACCAGGATGCACTATTGGTCGGATCAGTGCTGATATGCTGCAGGCAATGACAGAGCTGGAGAATCTCAAGGAGGCTGCCACTGGTGTTCAGAGACGAATCAGGGATTATTACGACCTGTTAGCAAAATTTTAGTTGTTTTCTATCGTACATTTCTAATTACAAATGTTCCCTCGTGTTCAATGTTTTATCCTGGAAATATTTGTAATTAGCCTTGTTTGCACATGCTCAGTTTGTGAGAATTCAAAGAATTTGCACTACTTCTCTTTGCACTACGCACATTTTTGACCATGTGACTTTTTTCGCCAATACAATACTTTAATTGGTTGGTCATTACCACAAAATTACAATCTTTATGTGTGATTTCTGGGTCTCAGCTGAGTGTTTATCCACTCTTCTTCCCCTGGTGCCTACAAATGTCATTTTGTTATTTTTTAAGGGCTAGACCTTAAAATCAGACAAAAATGCACATCCAAAAATGCCCAATGTATCGAGGACAAAAGTGGAACAACTTGTCATTCTGACCCTGGGATTGCACCAGGAGAAGGAGAGTTGAGAAAGACTGTGCTAAGGGTCAGTTCACATCAGACGCAGTTCCATTCATTTTGGTGTGCATTTTTGTATGCGACAAAGATGCAGGCACAGTGTTTGACATGCACTCCATTATGGTTCCGGTCGGCTCTAGCTCACAACATTGTAGTCAGTTTCCGGTGATAAGGATGACTACATGTTGTGAGCTACAGCCAACCAGAACCCACGGAGCGCATGGAGACCACTGTGCATGCCTTTTTGCCACACCCAAAAATGGAACACAGAATGAACAAAAGTGCATCTGGACAGACATTTACATTAGTAAATTTGAGTTTGGTGCGTGAAGAAAGCTGAAAATGTTTAAATTTCTTCTCAAAACACTTGGCAATGTCTAGGGCTGGGTTTTAAAAGATGCATGTTTAGCGTTTAAAAAAAAACATACACAATTGTGTTATTCTTGAACTACCATTGTTTTTGTATTTTGTAAACTGCCAAAAATTGACATTGGATTGTGCAGGATTGAACAATTATATTTTTTCTAAAAATGTGTGGCTTATTATTTATCTGATCACTACTACCAGTATATTTGCATATTTGTCTTGGGAAAGTGATAGTGTATTAGTGGAAAAGGGGTGTAGCAGAACCAAAATGCATAATAATACTACACATAGCTGTTTGTAAATTTAGAAAGGCTAATTCAACATTTGCTTAGTTCAAAATATTTAATGCTAATCACAGCAACATTTCAGAAATCAGTAAAATAATATTAATAAACACAGATAACAGCATCTTGAAATTGAAATTTGGGTTTTCAAAAGGAACATCAGAAAGCTTCTCAAAAACTACAGGAGATGTTGCTGCCAAGGCACTGCCCCTCTACCCACAAAATAGTCCATATATTGCTCCCGCACCAGACGGGCATTCTGGGAGGAGACAGCAGGTCTAGTTAGTTGCAGGGCTGGCATCACTGCGTCTTCAGCTGGCCGTCCACCTGAGGGGTCATCAGTATGGCCGGAACCAATGTAGTTAGCAGCATTCCTCCGTAGAAAATTATGGAGGATGCAGCAGCACAACACCACATGATTAATTTTGTATTCTGCCAAGTGAATGGCAGTCAGAAAAAGCCGAAAACGACAGGACAAAATGCCAAAGGCGTTTTCAACCACCCTTCTGGCACGAGATAGTCTATTGTTATAGATCCGTTGTTCAGGGGTGAGGTTCCTCATTGGAAAGGGCTTCAAAAGATGTTCCCCAAGAGCAAACGCCTCATCTGCCACAAAAACAAAGTTGAGGCCCTCCACGTTGTCCTGCGCAGGTGGCAAATGTAAGGTGCCAGACGTAAGACGCTGATAGAATTCGGTATGAGCCATGACACCTCCATCAGAATGACGACCATTCATACTGACATCAACATATAAAAACTCATAATTGGCAGAAACAATAGCAAGCAGAACTATGCTGTTAAAGCCCTTATAATTATAAAAATAAGAGCCTGAGGCCGGTGGAGGAACAATTCGGACATGTTTGCCATCAATGGCACCCCCACAGTTGGGAAAATTCCACTGATTGGCAAACTGGGCCGCAACATCCTGCCATTCCTCAGGGTTTGAAGGAAACTGTGGAGTCAAGCAAAGAAAAATTAGTTAATACTTGAGCACAAAATATTATCAGCAATTTTAACACATACATTATAGGGGCAAGAGAACACTAAAATATATCCAAACATTTGTTGAATAAAAATTAACAAGCAGAGCTAATAATATGCTTCCTGACTCCCTCTGGTGGCAGATTAAATAAATTTTGGGGAGATAATGTTGAATGCTTAAAGTTTGGCAAGTGTTAAGAACTCTCTCCTTTTCCATGGGACCAATATGGTGAACCAATGAAGGATCAGGTTGCAACCGACTTGGGTTTTTGTGATTGACACACCAGAGGGTAGACAATAACATAATATATACAAATAAGACAAAGTACAAATAAAATATTTTCGAGAAATCATG
Source organism: Rana temporaria (assembly GCF_905171775.1). Classification (NCBI taxonomy): domain Eukaryota; kingdom Metazoa; phylum Chordata; class Amphibia; order Anura; family Ranidae; genus Rana; species Rana temporaria. The sequence continues at coordinate 118,822,151 of NC_053494.1, forward strand.
AAGTGTATCAAATGTGAAAACAAAGAAAATAACTTACCCGAATATAGTCCTTCTGCAGGACTTGAATAATGGCACAGCAAGTGTCCGGAATTATGTGTCCCAGAGCCTGGGGAGAGATTCCAGTGGTGAACTTGATGTCCTGGAGACTTCTTCCTGTGGCCAAATAACGCAAAGTGGCTATGAGCCGTTGCTCTGCAGGAATAGCAGGCCTCATACAGGTGTCCTTCTTGCTAATATATGGGGACAGCAAGTTTAGAAGACGCTGGAAGCAGGCATCTGACATCCGAAGATAGTTCCGAAAATCATTCGGATTGTTTTCTTGCAGCTCCCTCAGCAATGACATATGGGAAAATTGGTCCCGCTGAAGCAACCAATTTTTGGTCCAAACAGTCCTCCTCTTCCTGGTCCTGGTCTGGTCTTGAGCAATAGCCAGAACTCCAAGCCCATAAACAGCCCGTTCTCTCGCTGGATTCCGCAACATATCGTTATCGAGCGAACGCACGCAAAGTAACGACCAAAAAGGCACGAAAATGGAAATCGGGAAAGCACTCACACGAAACGTCAACTAACTATATAGTAGCTGATGGAACGCAACGCGTGACGTACGAAAATAGAACTTCCTCTTTGAATCGCGTGGCAGTACGTTAAAACGTCACTACGTTCGTGTTGGTTGCCTAAAAAGTCCGAGTGTGTGTATGCTATGGGTGTGATCGGACAAATCAATTAAGTCAAAAATCCAAGGGAAATTTTGTTGGATGTCCGACCGTGTGTACGAACCTTTAGATTGACGTTTGGTCGTCCTAGGGTGTGAGTTCGTAGCCCTCATTATGGGCTATTCTAATTTTATTTTTTTGAGTAAAGGGAGGGGGGTATTACCTTCCCTTTACTCAGGGCCATCATTTGGCTCTATAATGTACTGGTTTATCTTGATAAGTTTACTTTTTTATTCTTTCTCTTTGATTCTCTTTATCTTCCTTGCTTTTCTTGCCCTTTTAGCCTACCTGCCGATTTATGCTCATACTGAGATGAGATTAATGGTGCGGTTTTACGGTATATTGAAGGCCTATTTTTCCTATGATTTTGGTCCCGGCACCATCGAATTCCTGTTAGACATATTGCTTGGGTTCATTGCTATCCTGACTCATGGCTGGTATAGCTAGTTCTCCCTCTCCCCTTCGTGTTATTTCTCATAACACACAGGGGTTGAATTCTCCGATCAAAAGGAGAAAAGCATTACAATACTATAAGACCATTCATGTAGATGTAGTGCTTCTACAAGAAACTCACTTTCCAAAGCGGTACACCCCCTCGTTTTTACATGAAAATTTTCCAACGTTCTATTTATCCAAAGCTGAAAATAAAACTAAGGGGGTAGCTATATTGTTCTCCAAACACTGCAATTTTAACTTGAATAAGGAGTATGTTGACCCGGACGGCAGGTTTGTCATGGTCAAGGGTACCTTAGATGGAAACTTATACACTTTCATTTCCTACTATGCCCCTAACAGGGAACAAAAATCTTTTTTTTTGTAACATGTTTGAGACTCTCCAGTCTTTAATGGAGGGAATCATAATTATGGGTGGTGACTCCAATTTGGCCTTCGATACTGGGCTAGATAAATCTGGACCGTCAAAGGCTAAATTGATCAGACCAACTAAGGCCAGCACACAAATAGCTCGTCTGATTCACCAATCCGGACTGTCAGATATCTGGAGGGAATTAAATCCAAGGGCGAAAGATTATACACACTACTCTAGTCCCCACCAATCGTTTTCGAGAATAGATCATATATTATTATCTACTCATCATATTCCTTGTGCTCTACATTCGTCTATCATAGATGTCCCATGGTCGGATCATTCCATAGTTATGTTAACATTGAAAAGGGTAAACGCTAACCAGAAGGTTTCCCATTGGACCCTTAACCAATCACTTTTAAACGACCCCAATATAGTTATTGAAGTTGAACGGGCCATAAAAGATTATTTTGAGGTTAATGATACTGACGAGATCTCACCAGAAATCTTGTAGGCAGCTCACAAGGTTACGATCAGGGGCAAACTAATACAAATAGCAGCTAGACAAAAAAGATTAAAAAGAAAGGATATAGAGAAACTTGAACGTGAATTTACTGATTTGATTTCGCAACATAAAAAGGATCCTATAGGTTTTCCTACTTCCACCTTGGACGTGGCTAGAACTGCTCTAAACCTTGCACTTACGGTTAAAGCGGATGAAGCTATTAAATGGTCCGGGACAAAATTCTATCGATTAAGGGATAGAATTGGTCCTATGTTAGCTAATAAACTTACGCCCAGGTTTAGATCTAGGACCATTCCCAAGATTAAACAAAATGATGGCTCTCTTACTCTAAATCCCCAAAAGGTGATGGAAACCTTTCAAAATTTTTATTCAAAGCTTTATCATTTCGATGGTGGATGTGATTCTAGTAGAATTACAGGATTCCTTGAAGGCTTAGATCTTCCAAGACTATCGGATTTATATAGTAGCGAAATGGAAGCCCCTGTATCAGTTGAGGAGATTATAGTGGTTGTTAAAGGATTACAGACAAATAAGGCACCCGGTCCAGATGGCTTTTCGTCTCCTTATTACAAGAAGTTTTTGATCATTTTGGCACCCTATCTTGTGAGGTTTTTTAATGGTTTGTCCGAAGGTAATCCGATAGGCAGTGAACTTAATCTGGCATACATATCTGTAATCCCTAAACCTGACAAAGATTCCAGCTTAGTTGAGAATTATAGACCGATATCTTTAATTAACAACGACCTAAAAATATTGACTAAAATAATGGCTAATAGACTCTCGACCTTCATAGGTCAATATATACATAAAGATCAGGTAGGATTTATTCCTAATAGACAAGCTCCGGACCAGATCAGGAGGGCGATCGACTTAATCTCAATATTGCAATCTGGTTGGATTGGAAACAATAGACAGGAAGGTATGCTTCTGTCGATAGATCGACAGAAGGCCTTTGATTCGGTATCATGGCCATATATGTTTTCAATCTTGAGGAGGTGGGGTTTTGGTCCCAGAACTTTGGGCTTTTTAAATGCTCTTTACTCTTCACCTAAAGCCAAGATCAGACTGCAGGGATTATATTCAGAGACCATCAATATTAAGAGGGGTACTCGTCAGGGTTGTCCCTTATCTCCTCTGTTGTTCGCTGTTGTAATAGAGTCTCTAGCTATAGCAATCAGGAACGACCCGAACATCAGAGGGGTTAATTGTACCCAGAAGGAACATAAATGCGCTTTATTTGCGGATGATCTTCTGCTATTTATTACTTCCCCAAAATCTTCTTTACCTGCTATATATTCTCTATTGGATCAATTTTCTGAGGTTTCCGGCCATACGGTCAACATTGCTAAATCCAGGGCCCTTAATGTGTCGCTCTCTGATTCTATGGTTTCCCTCATTCGGAAAAATTATACATTTCTGGAATATATCATCCATTAAATATTTAGGTATTAACCTAACCTCGAGATTCGAAGATCTTTATCAGGCCAATTACCCTCCCATGTATAAAAAACTTGAATCTGATCTAGAAGAGTGGAATTCACATAACATAGGTTGTATGGGAAGGATAGGATCCATTAAAATGACTCTCTTACCCAGGATCTTATACCTATTCCGTTCACTCCCAATACCGATAAAGACAAACCATTTGAAAACCTTCCAGAGCAAACTTACCAAATTTGTTTGGAAAAAGAAGAACCCACGTGTTTCTTCGCGCTCTCTTTTTAATCTACCTGAACAAGGTGGTTTCGGCCTTCAGAATTTACTGTGGTATTACAAGGCTGCTAGCTTGGCTCAACTTTCGGATGTATACGTTTGAGGGGATCGACCTGATTGGGTATGTTTGGAAGAACAGGCTACTCCCTTTTACACGTTGGAAGATTTATTATGGGTCACTCCCAAATGTAGACCTCCTATTATGTCACCAACTCTCTCTCAAACAATGGCACTATGGGACTCCCTTAAAAAAGATCCTTCTCTGATATCCAAAGGCCATCCTTTAGCCAACCTATTCAAGGATCCCGATTTCGCCTCTAAGGTGGATGGGGAATCCTTTAAATGGTGGCTTGACAAGGGGGTGTACCGCATTGGACGCTTCTTCTCACATTCAGGTCCCCATTCCGAAAAATATTTTGTGGATAACCTAGGACTCCCACCCTCTGAAAAGCCAGGATTCTCTCAAATTTATGATTTTACTCAAAAGCTTTGGTTAGATGAGTCCGTATCAGGCTATATGACAGCTTATGAGATGAGATGTGACCAAGCCTTAGGAAGGAGGGGAGGAATTTCTATTATATATAGATCGCTTGCTGATAATGGTCAAAAACTACCACATATGATAGCTTGGGAGAGGGATCTTCAGACCGAATGGGATTAAAAAGACCGGTACTCTAATTTTGAAAGATCTATAAAAGGGATTACTAATGTTTCACTTATAGAAGCTAATTTAAAGATCTTCACTAGATGCTACTTAGTACCCTTGAGATTAGCCACTATTTACCCTTCTCAGTCTCCTCTATGTTTTAGAGGATGTCAAGGGGTTGGTTCTATGATTCATATATGGTGGGAATGCCCGAAAATACGCAAATTCTGGAATATGGTTTTTCATATTATAAGACGTGTAACTGGTTGTAATATGCATCAATCTCCAACGATTGCTTTATTGAATGGATTTATACCGCAAGCTCATAAGTCTACAAGGAAACTGATATTGTTAATCCTCGTAGGAGCCAGGATTTCCATAGCTGCTGCTTGGAAAAAAAACGTCAGTTTCGGTATTATATATGGAAAGAAGGGTAACTTGGATAATGGAGCAAGAGAAGAGAATGGGCTTACTGTTAGATTCAAATGACCAGTTTAATGAAGTATGGGAACCATGGATGAACTACTTGGGTATCTTAAATAACATATGAATTTAATAAAGCAATTCACCGCATAGTGGGATATACAATTGGCAGGTAGGCTATCTACTCCTCCCTCTCTCTACTCTACATTTTCCTCCTAATTTTCCTTTTCTGTTTCCTCTATCTTTTTCTTTTGATACGATTTCTTACTTTGTTTTTATTTTATTAACTGCCATAGGGTGCATTTAATACATGAATGTGTTGTTTGAGAATTTATTCTCCTCTATTCATATACATTTTTACTTTATCCATTCCGAAAGAATCTTTAGTCAATACAGGTAAACTGAGATTTCCGGACATGGTATTTTTTAAGCTATTAGGATCCAGGGAATAAGTCTTAAGAATGGTGTCAATTACTCAATTGTTTTATTAATTTAATTGTTTGATGATATTTTGAGGTATCACAATGTTACAACATTGATCCGGAACTAGCAGTTTACCAGAAATTCTATTAGTCTTCTCAATCTTTATTTTCTCATTTTTCCCCTTCTAGTTCACCACGTGAGAAAAAAAAGGAAAGGTGAAATAGAAGGAAGTAGGGTTAAGCTTACCTTGAAACAATTTGATCCTATTAAGTTATAGTGATTGTAGGATGAATGCTTAGGAACAAAATCTATTTATGAAATAGAATAACATATGTTATGGTTTGACAAGTATTAATGTTTACGATGAACTTGTATAACACTTAGGGGAATATAGTATATAGGAAAATACGGGTAATTGCTAAATTTCCATTAGATCGGATTGTGGAAGCATGATCCTTTTTTTTTTACTTTTTTTTCATTCTTTCTATTCTAATTATTTATGACTATAGAAAGCTTCTTTGATTGAGACCAAAGTATTGTTAGGAATATATGATACCAAAATGTGTCTTCCTGTAATGCAATGTGATGACATTCTTATTGTATAAACTCGTATGTACCGTATACATTTTCAAAATAAAACTAAACTTGATTGAAAAAGATGATTACTTCAAGCTTATCTCTTTTAGACTGATTCTTAGAATCAGTTATGCATAGTGTGACGGTATCGGTATGATATCCCCGTCAAGCATTCCCTCCTCTCCATACAAGAACATCACAGGATTCCCCACACATGAGTCAAGACTGGATGCTGGAACCAAGACACTTTATTGACACAAAAACTCAGCTTATATGTGGTTACAGCCTGTTAGGAACGCCCCCCTCACACAGTGGGGTTTCCCATACAGATTATAGGAGACAAGTCGGAGCCGACCCTGCAGACGCGTTTCTTTAGATAAAGACATCAGGGGAGTTAATTAATACACTGAAGCAATCAGAATAATTAACATACTACTTCTCTAATCATTTAGCCTGATGATACAATACACATCTTTTAAGGGTAAACACAGATCTTCTTTACACAACACAATAGATCAATTAACCTTTAGAATAGTGAGGGGACATTAGCACGTCAATAACCGGTCAGAGGAATGAATCACACATGAAATTCCTTTCTACCTCTACCCATGGCTAGCAGGGAGCAGTATACTGAGACATATAGGCAAATGTATCACACATAGATATCCATTAGATCCGACAGGCGTAAGTCTCTTACGCCGTCGGATCTTAACTGCAATTTTTTTTTGCCCGCTAGGTGGCGCTTCCGTCGATTTCTGCGTTGAGTATGCAAATTAGCTAGATACGCGAATTCCCGAACGTACGCGCGGCCGAGGCAGTAAAGTTACAACGTTTACGTTAGGCTTTTCCCGGCGTAAAGTTGCCCCTGCTATATGAGGGGCAGCCAATGTTAAGTATGGCCGTCGTTCCCACGTCGAAAATTAAAAAAGTTACGTCGTTTGCGTAAGTCGTCCGTGAATGGGGCTGGACGTGTTTTACGTTCAGGTCGAAACCAATGACGTCCTTGCGACGTCATTTAGAGCAATGCACACTGGGAGATTTGACGGACGCGCATGCGCAGTTCGTTCGGCGAGGGGACGCGCATCATTTAAATGATACACGCCCCCTACCCGCCGAATTTGAATTCCGCCGTGTGATTTACGCTACACCGCCGCAACTTTACAGGCAAGTGCTTTGTGAATAAAGCACTTGCCTGAAAAACTTGCGGCGGCGTAACGTAAATGAGATACGTTACGCCCGCACAATTTTGCGCCCATCTACGTGAATCTGGGCCATAATATCTTTTTTCTTTGCTACATGTCCCAAACCAATATGTCATATGGCTACAGGGAGGACAGAATGTCCTGTTATATAAATAATCTTACAGATGGATGTGTGTGTTAGTTCTGGGTAAACATCTGCCAACAGAGGGCACTCTTGATTCATTTTCACTATGTAACAATTGTGACTAGCAGACAGATGTGCATTTTTTTTTGTTTTTTTATAATCTGGTGCTATAAGATTGACAACCAAAGGAACCTTGCAATGCCACTGCTTCCATCACACCTCATTCCTGAGTTTCCTAATTTAGACAAACAGAAATAAGATGATACTTAGAGCTGAACTTCTATTAAAAGGGGAGGTTTCACTTTTCCTCCACCACATTTGAAATGTTTTTATTTTGACAGGTACCGGCTCCCAATTGTTGTCAGATCACCACAGTGATCAAGTTTGGCCCTCCCCCCGCCTTCCTCCGCAGGCTCTTGGCACACATCAGAGGGCTTGCACATGTGCAGTGGGCAGCTGGCTGTGAAGCCGCAAAGACCCCATAGTTAAAGTGGAGTTCCAGCTAGGGTGAAAAAAAAATACCGTAGCTGATTAATATAAGGACACTTACATGTCCAGGGAGCCCACCATGTCAGCACCCCAAGATGACCCATCCATCAACTCTGGGTGCAGGTGCTGGCATCCCTACTAAGGGAAACAAGAAGTGTAGCCTTGCAGCTTTACAGGATGTTTCCTACTGTTAATACGCAAGGCACGCTGCACTCATTTGGATGGTCCCGTTGTCTTCTGGGACCTGTTGGTCTCCCAGAAGGCAGCAGGGGGGGGGGGGCGGACAATGCGTAGATTGCCGCACAAGATTGCGCCAATCTTATGATGAAGTGGGAGCGGATACCAGGTTTTGACAGATATCCGCTCCCCCTGAAAGGTGCAAATAAGCCTGCACCCAAAGACCAGCAAAGAGAGTCAGGTAAACCACAAGTTTATTGTTTTTACCCGGCTGGGTAATAAAGAGCACAGCGAAATAGCACCTGTCGTGGACATTCCTTTACTTCTGTTCATGCACATACGCATCACTAGGCCCTAGAGAATTCAGAGGAGCCGCGAGGTAATACGCCGCCCAAAAAATCCAGCAGCTCCAATGGGGGTAATGCTACATACACTATATATATATATATATATATATATATATATATATATATATGTGTATAAAAGATGTGTATTCAAAAATGGCCTACGATACACAGCTCAGCGGCAACAGAAAAAATATTTCTCTAAAATTCCTGAAATAATCAGAACAGATAAATTTCTTTCACTAACTGAATAGTGCAAAAAACAAATGAAGCTGCTGTTTAAATAAAATTGCAATGTTAAAGGGGTATTCAAAACACTGAAAACAAGAAATGTCCGTTTCAATTAAAAAAATACAAAACAGCACTAGTGTTGGATCACAGGTGGCCAACCCCACCGTGGAGTAAATAATAGATGAAAATCCTCTCCCAGGTATTTTGAAAAAGGAGGAAGAAAACAGTCCACTAAGTAGTAGTCTAAAGAGATAGGCAGCGTGCGCCTTCCACCACACTCACGATCCACCACGTGTGAGACAAACTCCCCGCAGGGTTTCAAACTCACCAGAAGATTGAAATAAACAGGCCTTTTAATAAGATACTCTCATCAATAGAAGTCTGCTGGGATATCCATCTATTTGGAAGCCTCTTGCATGGAATCAACCTCAGATATAGTGAATGAACACAGAAGGAGCAAACATAGCGTGATTCTGTTTAATAAAATTCACCCCTTCCAACAAGATCCCCCATACATCATACGTACAATGTAACAGAAATTAAAGAGCAGAATGGAAATAACTTCACCGATTCACAGAGTTACGAACGGTCGTTCCTTAGCGCTGTCACCGGCTGGTTTACAGGTGGATGCTATCCTTCCTGGTTCCCTTCAGTGGAGCGCAAGCGTCATTTCATTCACTATATCTGAGGTTGATTCCATGCAAGAGGCTTCCAAATAGATGGATATCCCAGCAGACTTCTATTGATGAGAGTATCTTATTAAAAGGCCTGTTTATTTCAATCTTCTGGTGAGTTTGAAACCCTGCGGGGAGTTTGTCTCACACGTGGTGGATCGTGAGTGTGGTGGAAGGTGCACGCTGCCTATCTCTTTAGACTACTACTTAGTGGACTGTTTTCTTCCTCCTTTTTCAAAATACCTGGGAGAGGATTTTCATCTATTATTTACTCCACGGTGGGGTTGGCCACCTGTGATCCAACCCTAGCGCTGTTTTGTATTTTTTCATTGAAACGGACGACACTTCTTGTTTTCAGTGTTTTGAATACCCCTTTAATATATATATATATATATATATATATATATATATATATATATATATATATATATATATAACCCTGAAACACAAAAATATATACACACTAGAAATTACACAAACTGGTTAAGTAGCAGCAAAGTGTATTGCAACCAGATGAATAGGAGAAAGGACTGTATAGTAGTAAATCAACAGCAAAGAGATGATGCTGTAATGGTTCACAGCTAAGAAGATATGCCACAAAGTTTAAACAAATAAAAGAATGAACTTCAACAAACGGCAGCAAACAATGGTAGAGCAATATTTAAGTAGTATAGTTAACAAGCAGCAAATCAGTACTGAACTGGCCAACAATGAGTCCCGATCTAAATCCCATAGAGCAGTGGTTCTTAACCTTGTCCCTCAAGTATTCTCAACAGGCCATGTTTTCAGGTTTTCCTTTATCTTGCACAGGTGCTTTAAATCAGAGTCAATGGCTTGGTTTTTTGGACAGCTATTTTATCTATGAGAAATTCCCCAAAAATGGCCTGTTGGTGGTACTTGAAGACCGAGGTTGAGAACCACTGCCATAGAGCACCCGTAGAGAGGTCTCAAAACAGCAGCTGGGAAAAGGAACCCTTCAAATCTGAGAGACCTGGAACAGTTGGCAAAAGAAGAGTGGTTCAAAATTTCAGTAGATAGGTGTTCAGAAGAAACTCATTGATGGTTACAGGAAGCGATTGATTTCAGCTATTTTTACCAAGGGGTGTGCTACCAAATATTAAATTCAGGGTGCCAATAATTTCATCCAGTCCATTTTTTGAGTTTTGCGTGGAATGTTTAAGATTTGGTTTGTTGTTTCTCCACTTTTTGTGTCATACCAATACAAACAAAGAAGAAAAAAAAGAAATGGCAACAATTTTCTGGGCTAAGTGGTGCTTGTTGGGGCCAAAACTTTGTGTAAGAGCACTCATGGTATTGTCCCTTTAAAAATAAAGGAATGCAATAACTCATGGTTCCTAGCAGGCAAATATATCCCTCTACTGTGAGGTTGCAGTGTGGGGTTGGCCCAACGCTGCTCTCTAGTCTCGTGTAGGAAGGAGTTCTCCTTCTACCCACTAGGCAAAGGGGTCTCTCTCTCTCTGTTAGTGTCCTCAGCATCCAGCTATTTAACTGAAATCCAGGTCTCACTCCAGTGCTTTGGTATAGTGGTCACTCTGGCTCCGGTGCTCTCAGGTGTCACCATCCTCTCACTACTGCTTTCAGTTAGCAATAATTCCTTCCTTTCCTCCAGATGTTGCAGTCTCCCTGCAAAGAGACCCTTTCCTTTCTCTCAACCTGGAAAATAGTGTCTCAACCCCTCCTCCTCAGCCTATTTCTCTGAGAATTGTAGTTCAAAGCGAACCAGTGGTAATGGCTGAGTGTGTTTTGTTAACTACGCTCCCCACAATCCTCTACGTTTCCTTTCAAAAATCTCCAACACTTCATATCTTCACTTGCCCCCTACTGGATGGAGGACTATTAAAAACCATCTGCTCTGTATTATGTGACAGAATAATGTTCCAAATAGTGCCTAAAATGTAAACTCTTAGGCCTCGTACACACGACCGAACATGTCTGCTGAAACTGGTCCGCTGACCAGTTTCAGCAGACATGTTCGGTCGTGTGTACGGCCGACCGGACAAATGTCCGGCGGATCGGACAGGTTTCCAGCGGACAAATGTTTCTTAGCATGCTAAGAAACATGTCCGCTGGGAGCCTGTCCGTCGAACATGTTCGGTCGTCTGTACAGACTCACCGGACATGTCCGATCGGCCACCATCCCTCGCATGCGTGGAAGTGATTCGACGCATGCGTGGAAGCATTGACCTTCCAGGGTCGCCGCGTCATCGTCGCGGCCAGGTCTTTGGTCTGATGGTGTGTACAGCCATCAGACCAAAATCCGGCAGCGGACATGTCCGATGAAAACAGTCCGCAGACCGTTTTCATCGGACAGATCCGCTGCTGTGTACGAGGCCTTATTGTTTATCAATTGACAGTAAACTATTAGGTGAAATTAAGGCCCCTTTCACACGGATGGATAGAATGGTGCTTTTAGCTGCGGATTTTACCGCAGCTAGAAGCACACAAAGCTTTCCTATGACATCATTGACACACTACGGTTACTTACGGTTTTGTTCCCCGCGGTTTTGTGCGGATAGAAAAAATAGATCTCAATGCGTCCAGCTGCGAAAATCCCACAGCTATCGGCACATAACCGCAGGTAATCGCAGTGCACTGTGTCAGCTGCGTTTGGTATGAATCTTAAAGGGGGAACTCCACGCCAAATTTCAAATAAAAAACCGGCATGGGTTCCCCCTACAGGAGCATACCAGGCCCTTGGATCTGCTATGGATTTTAAGGAGACACCCCGTACGCCGAAAAAAATGGCTTCTGTCGCCTTCTTCTCTTCTTCTTCGATGTTGACACGTCGCTTCCTCCCGCTGTAATGCTGTGTGCGTGGCTCACACCGATTTATATAGGCCTCTTATGACGTCACAGTCCCATCATGCTCCGTGCACCCGGAGCATGATGGGACTGTGACATCATAAGAGGCCTATATAAATCGGTGCGAGCCGCACACACGGCATTACAGCGGGAGGAAGCGACATGTCAACATCGAAGAAGAAGAGAAGAAGGCGACAGAAGCCCAGGCACCCCCCTCCCAGGACGTTGAAGAAGAACCTCGGGAGGGGGGCCGCTGTAAAAGAGCTAAAGAGTCGGATCCGTGTTCAATATCGTGCCGCGGCTAAACACAACCGCAGCTAAAAGCACTGTACAAATGCAGCTAATCGCTGTGCCTGGAGTCTTGAATTCAAGCAAAACATAAACATGCTTTTAGCTGTGGCAAAACAGCCGTTCCTCTGAAAGGGGCCTAATTATGCATTGTTAAAGTATATGTCCATCCAAAACTTTTATTTGAACATTGTATGGAATGGATAAGGATTGTCTCCCCTGTCAGACTTTGACTCCTATTTGGGTCCCCACTAGGCAGATTTTCCCTTACCTTCTGTACTGGTGACAACAGATTTACCAGACAGGAAATTAGGGAAAATCTTTAACAGGGATACAAGTTGACAGGGTTCTAACCTACGCTTACGCTACTAGAAAAAAATATTTTTTTTATTTTCTCTCACTTCTGTCTGGTGAAACCATTGTCATGAGAACAGAAAGAGAGGGTAAACATTTCTAGAAGAGTCCTTGATAGCAAAAACAACCAAATAGGGTTTTGACTTTTTCCCAATCGATCTAAAACTTTAAAAAACATGTTTTGGCTAAACATACACTTTAAATACATGTAAACGTATAAACCCAGGTAATTTATAAAAAAAAAATCCAGAAACTGTAATTCACTAAACCACCCACTCAGCATAATTCTAAAGAATTGTGATGGATATTGCAGTTGCTAGTGGAGGTGTGAGAATCAACGCACAAAACAAAATCAGTATCATAGTTCAGAAAAGACTGAAAGGGGTTGTAAAGGTACAATTTTTTTTCCCTAAATAGCTTCCTTTACCTTAGTGCAGTCCTCCTTCACTTACCTCACCCTTCGATTTTGCTTTTAAATGTCCTTATTTCTTCTGAGAAATCCTCACTTCCTTTTCTTCTGTCTGTAACTCCACACAGTAATGCAAGGCTTTCTCCCTGGTGTGGAGTGTCGTGCTCGCCCCCTCCATTGGACTGCAGGAGAGTCAGGACGCTCTCTACGTTGCAGATAGAGAAAGGAGCTGTGTGTTAGTGGGCGTCCTGGCTCTCCTGTAGTCCAAGGGAGGGGGCGAACACGACACTTCACACCAGGGAGAAAGCCTTGCATTACTGTGTGGAGTTACAGACAGAAGAACAGGAAGTGAGGATTTCTCAGAAGAAATAAGGACATTTAAAAGCATAATAGAAGGATGAGGTAAGTGAAGGAGGACTGCACTAAGGTAAAGGAAGCTATTTAGGAAAAAAAAGTTGTACTTTTACAACCCCTTGAAGTATGTTTCATTCCAGATGATCAATCTATTGATGATAGCAACAGATAATGCAAAAGGACCCAGGGCACTTAGTAGAAGCCATCCCACTGCTTTATAACTGGAACACTTAGGCCGGGTTCACACCTATGCAAATTGGATGTGGGTTTCCCTGCATCCAATTTGCATAGCAGGAGAATGTGACCTGCTCTCTACGTATCTCTGTTGTGGCTGCGGAGCGCGTCTTTGGCTCAGTTTCAGGGCTGAATTCAGGAATAGATTCGGCCATGATTCATGGGGAATGGGCGACGCACAGCATTCCTGTGCGATCCGCAGCCGGTTCCAGTGTGAACCGATCCTCAGGGTTTTAAGCTTTACAGGTAAACTTGCTATGCTATTATTAGTATCTACAAAACACAAGCAGTGCTTTTAACATTTGAATTGAGGAAAAGTTCCCTTTAACCACATGGTATCCAGGCCATTGTACTTTGACAGCCACAAGGTGGCTCTTTAATTTCCCCTGAGGACGTCTATTGATGTCCTCGGCTCCTCCGGCCACTGGGGGGCGTGCGAGCGCCTCCGGCGGTGCGCATGTGTCCCCGTCGCATCACTGAGGTGCCGATGCGCGTGCCTGGAGGCCGCAATGTCCGCCAAGTACCCGCGATTGGCTGTTACACAGCCAAGGACATGGATCTGTGTGTGTAAACACACAGATCCACGACCTGTCAGGGAAAGGAGACTGATGCTGTGTCCCTTGTACATAGAGACACAGATCGGTCACCTCCCCCAGTCAGTCCCCTCCCCCCACAGTAAGAAGCACTCCTAGGGAACACATTTAACCCCTTCCTCATCCCCAAATGTTAACCCCTTCCCTGCCAGTCACATTTATACAGTAATCAATGCATACTGATCGCTGTATAATTGTGAATGGTCCCAAAAATGTGTCAAAAGTGTCCGATGTGTCCGCCATAATGTGGCAGTCCCAATAAAAATCACAGATCACTGCCATTACTAGTAAAAAAATTATAATAAAAAAAATTTCATAATTCTGTCCTCTATTTTGTAGGCGCTATAACTTTTGTGCAAACCAATCATTATACGCTTATTGCGATTTTTTTTTTACCAAAAATATGTAGAAGAATACGTATCGGCCTAAACTGAGAAAAAAAAATATATATATTTTTTTCAAAATTGGGATATTTATTATAGCAAAAAGTAAAAAATATTGTTTTTTTTCCTTCAAAATTGTCACTCTTTTTTTGTTTATAGCGCAAAAAATAAAAACCACAGAGATGATTAACTACCACCAAAAGAAAGCTCTATTTGTGGGAAAAAAAGGACGTCAATTTTGTTTGGGAGCCACTGCGCAATTGTCAGTTAAAGCGACGCAGTGTCGAAAGCTGAAATTTCGCCTGGGCAGGAAGGGGGTATATGTGTCCAGTAAGCAAGTGGTTAAGCAATTAAACAAGAGTTTGACTTTACTTTTCACATACGTTACCTTTTCAACCTAAGTGGGTTGAGGCACTATGCTTGTTCCTAAGTGTAAAATTGTTCAGCAAGATTCTTTTATCTGCCAGAGAACTTAAAGGTCAGAATAACAAATTAGATCGCATATTAGTTTATTGTCCCTGCAAGGCTATTGTGTTATGCATGTAATAGGTTAATATGCACATTAAGCATACATTTGTTTCCTTTTTAGTGGATAATTTGGCCACTGTGTCAAAACCAATATAATTACCCATAGACTTTGAAGTATGTAACTCCTTTCCTGCATGCAGATTTATTATACATTATACATGTCTAAATGTTATAATTCTACTAAGTACATGTGACAGAACCCACTGTCACTGTGTGTTTTGGAAGGGACTGTGGGCTGGCCTCCTACCCACAGATTATGGCCCAGAAAAGACTGGAGACCAGGGGAAAAGCTGGCATTGAGATAATGTAATGTAATGCTACATCCCTTCAACCCCACCACCCCCCTCTTGTTGCTGTGTCTAATTGTGTTTGTAAATGGCACATAGACAATGGTCTGGACTGGAGACATCTCTCCGCAGGGGATGTGTATTGAGAGGCTGCCTGCTTACCATAATCCCTTTATGTTTATCTGTAGACTGTTTCAATGTACAAGTGTTCCATTCCCATTGGTTCTTCCTTGTCCCCTACCCCCTCCCCTCTATGACAAGGCTAAGGGGAGTGTCCCTAACTGTGTGTAAAAGTGTATGCTTTGTATTTAATAAACAGTTTATGCTCTGCATGTTTAACCCTCAACACCTGTGTGGATTGTCTCGTGATTGAGGGGTTAAGGGCTGGTTATTGCGAATCTGCAGGCTGTAGGTGCGTTTGAAGGACAGGAGACTCAGGTCTGGCGGATGTGCCCACCTGGGGTATTCGAGATCCGTCACAGTACATATTCCAATTTTTTGCAAAAATGTATTATGTATTTGCCTTGCAGCCTGTAAACATTGCAACTGCCATCAGAGGATCGTGGATGAAATGCACGAGGCTCGTGCATACTATTCCCCCAGCTGTAGGTCCATGCAAAGGTACAGACCTTTGCAGGGCTCGAGGAAATATAAATGAACTACAAGATCATAAACATCACCTTACTTTGCTCCATTAAGAACTATTAGCCGGATTCAGAAAGACTTACGCCGACGTAAGTGTAAATATGCGCCGTCGTATCTATGCGCCGTACCCACAGAACTAGATACGCCTGAAAATAGGCTTCCTCCGACCGACGTAACTTTCCGGCGCAAGCGTAGCGTGGGCGCATATTTACGCTGGACGCATCTGGCACTCATATTGATTTCTTATTCAAATATGCAAATGAGGGAGATACGGCGATTCACGAATGTACGTGCACCCGACGCAGGCTACGCGCGGTGCACGTAAGTCGTACGTCCGGCCTAAAGTTATTCCATCAAAAAGCTGGTTTATCTCTGCACCAGACTTGCACAGGTCAGCTGGAGAGTATCTACAGCAGCACCGTTACGGACAAGCTGAGCAACCCCACTTGCAGGACAACACATCTGTGTGCCAACATGCCAGGGGCAGCCGTGGTCCTAGCACTACTACTGCATCCACAGGCACGTAGGAGGGCACGGGAGAGGATATACCGCACACGCATGAACGTCTTTGGCATGGGTGATTCGGAGGTATATCGCATCTTCAGATTCAGCCCTGCTGCCATCCTGGAATTAGCCACAACCCTGCATGATGACATCACCAGCAAGACACATCGCGCACAGGCAGTGCAGCCACTGGTCAAGGTACTGGCAACACTGCATTTCCTCGCAAGTGGATCTTTTCAGTGTACAAGTGGAGTCGTGGCTGGGATGTCACAATCCACCATGAGCAGATGTGTGCACCAGGTTGTCCCCGCAATCCTCACACGCATGTTCCACCACATCATCAGACCCACCCATGAGCATCTGCGGCAGAAGGCAATGCAGGATTTCGACAGAATTGCTGGATTCCCACGCACCGTGGGGGCCATCGATTACACACATGTGGCACTACGGCCCCCCCGTGCTACAGAGCACATATACCGCAATCATAAGCAGTGGCATTCCATCAACGTAAAGGTGATAGCCGATGCCCAATGCCTAATATGGCACGTCCATGCCAAACACCCCGGGGCCAGCCACGGCAGCTACATATACCGTCAAAGCAACATCCCAACAGAATTCGAACAGAACGTGTACAGTGACAGCTGGCTGGTTGGTGAGTGACATGGGTGTCAGGCATGACTGTCCGACCCCATGATGCAGACATCACGAGGGGCACATGCACGACTAACATCCTCCTGTCTTTTCCCTTCCAGGTGACTCGGCATATGCACTTGGGCCCCATCTCATGACTCCATTCCGGAATCCCCAAACCAGAGGAGAAAGAAACTACAATGCTGCACACATACGTACCCGTGGAGTGGTGGAGCGCACATCCTGAAGTCCCGTTTCTGATGCCTGGATAAGTCCGGGGGGACCCTGTTGTATTCCCCAAACTTCGTATGCCAGATCATCGGTGCATGTTGCATGCTGCACAACTACGCCACGAGAAAGGGCCTGGAGATTGAAATATGTGATGACCTGACCCCCGAACCAGACAGTCCCCCCCTAACCGAGGCTCCCCCTTCTGCTGAGGGAAGAGCAGTCAGGAGATGCCTCGTGGTAGGCATCTTTGCACGTTAAACACACACATTCATCATGGCACACGGACAATGCACGCATGCACACCACTGTGGTCCCTAGCTCACACACACCACATCTACCTCACATTGGATTAGCCCAAGTCCTCCATGCAGGACTTGGGAGCAGCAAGGGCGTGCCAAGGCCCCAATGGTGTCGCTGTCCATTCATACCACATTCACACGGTCGTGGGGATAACTTCTCCCCGACGACCCAGGGTGACACACCTTACTGGCAAGTATGTCACCCCCACATTCACACACCAGTCACACTGTAGCCTGCACTACTGACCGTGTGTAGTCATAAATAAAATAAAAGGCTCATGACCTGAGCATAAATCAAATAAAATAACTCATATTCTGAGCACAAAAAAAAAATACGGCACTCATTTGCCCTGACGTGGGCTGCGCCTGGTGCCACCTCTCTGGCTCCTCAGCTGCCTGGGGGAGCCTCGGGTGGGGGGTGGGGCATCTGGAGTTGGCTCATCCCCAGGTCTGCCACTCCTGGCAGGTGATGGCTGCCTGCCCTCCAAGGCCACGGCAATGCGGCTGAGGAACCGATTGGTCTGGGCCTGCATCCTCAGCTGGCGGGGGAGGTTGTGCCGCTGGTTGCGCTGCCTCTGCCTCCCCTCCTCCTGGATGGCAGCCGTGTTGGCCTGGACCGCCACAGTCAGGGTCTTAACCTCTGACACCAGGTTTGCTGTGGTGGCCTGCAGCTCATCCAGGCAGGTGACCTTTGCAGCACAATTGCCGCTGACATCCTGCACTGCATCTGTAATGTGTGCCGAGGAGGCCAGGCTATCAGCCACCCGGTGCAGGTCCCCAGCTATTTACCCCATATGCCGGGTCTGCCGGGCCTGGTCCCTTGCAATTTGGTCCTGCAGGGAATCCGGAACACCCCTGGTCTTCTGTGTCGCCTTCCTGGGGGCAGAAGATGCTCGGGACCGGCTGTAGGGTGAGGCCCTTGAGGGACTTCCCCTGCTGGGGGCTGAGCCAGAGGGGCTTCCCCTGATGGGGGCTGAGCCAGAGGGGCTTCCCCTGATGGGGGGGAGGTGTGAGAGGGCCCAGGCAAAACAGAGGCCTCCTCTATATAGAGGCAACCCTGATCAAGGGTCACCGTGTCCTCCTCAACCACCTCGAGAGGAGAGGTGTGGCCACTCCCCTCCACCGCTGGATCTTGGCTTCCTAGGGGGTCAGGCTGAGGATGTTCCAGGAAGATGGTGTGGGATGGCCACCGGCAGCAGATGGCCCCGCTCCCTCCTGCACATCTGTGGATGACACAAAGCATTCACATGTTGGTGGACCCACACACTTGTCACATGTTCCCTTCCACCCCCTCACATGCTACACACCGGATAGGGGATAAAAAGCACTTACCTGTCCTCGAGGCCTGATCAAGGGAATCAAAGCCCTCCAGGCCCACCAACTGCTCCCTCTCCAGACACCGGGCAATCACCTCCTCCTCCGGGGTCAAGGTCACATTACATGGTGGTCTGCCCCCCGTGCCCCTCTGGTGCTTCCTGATTGTGGCCACCTTATCCCGAACATGGCGCCTCAGGTCATTAATTTTTTTAGAAATTTCCTTGGTGGTCTGGCACTCATTGCCAAGGGCACTTACATCACAGGATGACCTGTTTCCTGGCCTGGCTGATGTCGCGACTCTGGGCACCATGGAGGAAGACGTCAAACCTCTCTATGGCAGAGATGAGGACTGCCTTCTCCTCTGGAGAGAAGTTCTTCTTCCTTCTGTCCTTCTCAGAATCAACAGCAGCCATCGCACAGCAAACGTGCAATGGGTGTAAATAGCAGGTGGTGGCGCCTACTTAAGCGTAAAATGAATATAAGTGTATATAAATAACAAACCAATATATCCACCTAAGTGGTTAAATTATCACGTGGTAGTGTCTATTACCAATCCAAATAAATAAGTGAATAAATAAAGAGAAATAAATATCATAAAAAATATATATATCATAAAAAATAAATAATAAATAAATATATATAAATGTGCAATACAATGCTGGTGATTATCCTTGAATACATAAAATGTAAAAAGTGCAAACAATGTGTATCAAAAACAAGTCCAGTTTCCAATCTTGCTTCATGCAAAAATTAAATAAAGTGCTGCATGCTTCATGCAGATACAGGCTATACTGCAAGCCTTCAGTGGATCACTCAGTGCTCTCCCCCAATGGTCCCGCACTCACCGAATCCAATCACCCCTACAGGGGTAACAGGCTCTCACAATAAGTATCCGCACTGCTAGGACTGCCAGGACTTTTCATGCATAAACTTTCAGCCGCTCATAGAGGAGACAACAGCAAACGTACCTTGCTCAGGGGGGGAAAAAAGCAGGATGTACTTTTGCGTTGGACGGACGCATGTCTGGGCGTATTTATGCGCTCGGCGTCAGCCGGTGGGCCGGCGTATCCCAGGAAGTTGCGCCGGCGTAGTTGTGAGCATGCGCACAGGGAAGCGATCATACGTCCACGTCACTGCACATGCTCCGTTGAGGATACGCCGGGCGTAAGCCACTGCTCCACGCTCAGGCCATCATTAGCATAAGGTCACACCCACTTACACTTACGCCGGCTTACGCCTTCAAATTTACGTTACGCCGGCGCAACGTTGGGAGCAAGTGCTTTGTGAATACTGTACTTGCCTATCTAGGTTACGTTGGCGTAGCGCATATGAGCTGCGCTACGCCGGCACAAAGATGCGCCTATCTACCTGAATCTGGCTATATGAGTTCCCCTGACATGGTGGAAGATGAGACTTGTCGTCTTTTCATTCACAGATCTTTACAAATAGATGCAGAGCCATGTACAGCTGTGTCAAATTTAAAAAAATTACAAAAGCCTTTGGGGAGACAAATTCTCAGATTTAGTAAGAGGGAGTGGCTTGGGGGTGGAGGGCTGCAGACTGTGACCATGTTAATGTTACCTTATTCAATTACACCCTAAATGGGTGTAACATGATACATGGTCAGAAAGGTAGAATTTGCCTTTAATTTAGGACAAAAATTATGTTTTCTTGTTCCTGTGATATTCTAGTCTTAGAAATTATGATATGCAATAGTACTGCATCGAAATATGACCTCTAAGCCAAATAGGGAATGTCAGGGAGAAAAGATGAAAAGAGCCAAGAAAGTAGTGAAGATATTTGTGATTCTATTCAGTCAGCCAGTAGTCACACCACATCAACTGATCAATCCACCATTAATCAGTGTCAGGCCCCGTACATACGTCCGAGGAACTCGATGGGCAAAACTCATCGTTTTGCTCGTCGAGTTCTGTGTGAAGCCGCCGAGGTTCTCGGCGAGCCAACTTTCCTCATTGAACAACGAGGAAATAGAGAACATGTTCTCTATTTGACTCGACGAGGAACTCGTCGGCTTCCTCGGCCGAAAGTGTACACACGCCGGGTTTCTCGGCAGAATTCAGCTCCGATCGAGTTTCTGGCTGAATTCTTCCAAGAAACTCGGTCGTGTGTACGGGGCCTTAGAGAGAATACATAATGACATTCATATACATACTTGTCTATAAAAGTAGATACTGTGTAAATAAATGGAATAAAACATACTTTATACAGCCAACCACACAGTGACTCTATTTTACCTCTAAAGTCTCCTTCATTTGTTTTACCTTTTATTTATTCCCGAAGAGGACCAAGTAGAGATGTGATTATGTGATGATAAAAAATTGTTTCGTTTTGTATTCTCTCATTAGATCAACCATTCCGTTTCCTCATATTTGTTATGTAAGAATGATTCATTTTTGGAAATCTTTTTGTATATTCTGATTAATTTGGTATGTTGCTGTTCCAAATCAATTAATATATTTTCAGATTCATGCATTATGTTTGCAGCGTGACTTTTCATTACAAATACGATGTGACTTGCTTGCAACTTTGATGCGACCTGCAACTTTTACGGACTTGCTTTCGACTTGCCTGCGACTTCTTTGCAACTTGACTGCGACTTTGATGTTTTGAGACTTTGGCTTTGGCCAATCATACCAATACAGAGTGTGTCACATATTATTATAGTGTAAAACCCTCTAAAGTCACAAACAAATAAAACTAATGAAATACAAATTAATTTGGGTGTTTTCGATATAATTTATTTTGGATTTATTGAAATGTGTTACCATTATGATTCGTATACATCCAAATCTCCAAATCTTTTCTTCCCTTTTCTTTTTTCTTCTTCTCTTTTTTTTGTTTTTCTCACTCACACTTAAGTATATACACAACAAGGGGTATTAACTCCCCCCAGAATAATATTTGTTTTTCTCTGAGTATATACACAACAAGGGGAATTATCCCCCATGTATTAATTTTCTTTTTCTTTGGCTATCTTTCACAATATAGGGGAATTGTTCTTTTCTTATACTCCCCTTCTTCTTCTTATTTTTTATTTTTTTTGTTTCTCTCTTCACACTTAAGTATATACACAACAAGGGAAATTAACTCCCCCCAGAATAATTTTTTTTTTGTTTCCTCACTTCTCACAACCTTTTTTTTTTCTCCCCATCTCCCACCCCTCCCCTTTTCTCTCCCCTCCACCATGGGTATTATGGCCCCGTCCCCAGATGTCCCCCATAGAAAAATATAAAGGAAAATTAGACCTGGCGGTATTATGGGAGGGAGAAATCCAGGAGTAGTATTAGTAGAAGATGTCTCCTGTTCTCTTTTCCTTTTAGTGTAAGGGGTACTCATTGAGACCATATATGTTGTTAGTCTGTATGTTGTTTTTATGTCATATTTATTGTATTGTCTTGGAAATTTTTTTATAAAAGAATTTTGTACAAATCTCCAAATCTCTGAATCTCCAAAAACTGAATTTTGTCAGTATTTTGATTCAGAATGAAATGAGTCACACATGTTTAGGATCAAGTGCATATAGCACTTGGTCCCATTTAGATCAGTGGCCATGTTTGGGATTAAAAGCCTCACTTTTTGTGGTTGTTGATCAAACCCATTCTAAAAGCCGAAGTTTAGTGTGTATATACAGTATCTCACAAAAGAGTACACCCCTTACATTTTTGTAAATATTTTATTATATCTTTTCATATAAATGTAGAGCAAACCCAACAAGTTGTAGCCTACGGCATAGTTTCTAGTTGTCCCTTATGTTGAGTGCCTGTCCCTCTTCTGGAATAAAATCTATGTATCCCTCATTCCAAAAGGTTCCTCTTTTAGACCTGAAATAAATATACTGTCAATATAGTGTAGTGTTTCAGTCAAGGAAAAGGGGTGCTGTGTAATGTAAAGGGATCCAGTGATGCAGAGTGCTGTGTAATGTAAAGGGGTCCAGTGATGCAGGGTGCTGTGTAATGTAAAGGGGTCCAGTGATGCAGGGTGCTGTGTAATGTAAAGGGGTCCAGTGATGGAGGGTGCTGTGTAATGTAAAGGGGTCCAGTGATGCAGGGTGCTGTGTAATGTAAAGGGGTCTAGTGATACAGGGTGCTGTGTAATGTAAAGGGGTCCAGTGGTGCAGGGTGCTGTGTAATGTAAAGGGGTCCAGTGGTGCAGGGTGCTGTGTAATGTAAAGGGGTCCAGTGATGCAGGATGCTGTGTAATGTAAAGGGGGCCAGTGATGCAGGGTGCTGTGTAATGTAAAGGGGGCCAGTGATGCAGGGTGCTGTGTAATGTAAAGAGGTCCAGAGCTGTGGGGTGCTGTGTAATGTAAAGGGGTCCAGAGCTGTGGGGTGCTGTGTAATTTAAAGGGGCCCAGAGTGCCTCCCCCTGAAAAAATCAGCGGATGCCCATGCCTATATGTACTGTAAATATCTCCTAAACTTGCACCATTTAGGATATATTTACTGTTTACGCCATTACATCTTCGGCGCATGTGCTCTGAAGGAACAGCTTCCCATGCCGTTTCTTTAGAGACTGTGCCATGAGCGGCAGCTCCCGCACATGCGCGTGGGATGTCATCACGTCTCTGGCCACTCACAGCGCCGGAGCCTGCAGACCCAGAAGAAACACCAAGGAAGATGTCAGCTTTCTTTGTGTGGTACGTGTAAACCATGCACCGGGGTAGGCTCCCCAGGATACAGCGAAGTCTCGAACGAGGAAAGCAACTTTGACACCAACTTTTGTGAAACAGTTATTTTCTTTTACTGTGACAAGGTATTAAACCAAAACCCCAAAATGAACACAGAATAAGGTTACATACACCCAGCCGTAGCTGAGAACCCCTGTGCTGCACAGCAAGATGCCTCCCGGGTGGATACCGAGGCACTTTGCCATAATTTGCCTATTGGCGGACACAACTAGGACTGTCCCACCGTACCTGTTATTACCCTTATCAAAACGCGAACGATTGTGTATATGCTTAGTTTCGCGGTCATCAGTGGTACAGCACAGCAGCTTACAAACTTATCACTTCTATGCAATATTTACCCCCTCTTTTTACATAACTGGTATGAGAACACGTGTGTAAGTTTTACTTCCTTAAGGAAGACACTACACAGGTTTGTAACTTGGAAAGTTGCTCTCCTTAGGCAATGTCCCTTTGGGTAGCAGATTCCTTGTACTAATGGTAGCAACACTTTTGGCCTGATACACTGTGATGACCCTGACTGACTAACTACAGGCCTAATCTTTAGGCGCCAAACATCACTAGGCGGTGCATGCACGATATTACTGACCCGGGTCTTGATCTGTAGCCGATGATGTCTTCCAACCGAGTAACGAAAAGTCCTTTCAGCAACCATGAGCTATTACAGGTGAGGTAGTTCTCCGTCTCTCAGCTCCTATCAGCCTCTCTGGAACAACGATCCCTTCTTCCTCCGGACAGACTCTGTACTGAACGGTGATTACTCAGCTGCCGTTTCTGAAGCTCTAGGACAAACAGACCCCCTGGATGGGAACCGATTCAACCTTCACACAGTCCACCAAAAACAAAACGTCTCCTCCATTTGCTTCCTGATTCCTGCTTCCTCTGCTCAGCTCCACCTCCTCTCTATAAGCAAAAGCTTGCAGTCTGTAAACAGTGTGTAGAAAACAGTGACCTCTTGTGGTCAAAACTCAGAATGGCAATTATACACAAGGAGTGAACAATGGGATCTGCTTCGCAATCTCACAGTACGGGCACCGTGGAAGGGCTTTGTTCTAAGTTAAGTATTTCATAATGAGCTAGTATGCGATGCATACTAGATCATTTAGCCTTTGTCTTACAGGTTTTTTTTCATCCAGGGTTTACAACCTCTTTAAGCTCTTAGTGCCGACACCTCCCAGCCCTTTAAGAGGTTTATGACGCCAGAAATCGGGGGCACGGCTTAAAATCACATGACCACCATGCTTGGCTGTCAGGGCGGTCACGTGGTCCAAAAACCTTTGGTTAGGCGTTGGTAACTGTGCCGGGAGTGAGCAGCACGCACACACTCGGCACAGAATTGGGTCAATTCAAGCAAATATGCGCCCCCTCTGCGCTAAGGACCAGGCGCCGAGAGGCTACATATTTGTGAACAGCCGGCGCCAAGGGGTTAACTTATCAGCATGTCTTTGGAGTGTGGAAGGAAACCAGAGTACCAGGAGGAAACCCACACAAGCACAGGGAGAACACGCAAACTCAATGATGATATGTGGAGACTGCAATTTAAAAAGTTGATGAAAACAATGATATTTAGACATAAAAGAGACATAGGGCCAGATTCAGAAAGAATTGCGGCGGCGTAACGTATCGTCTTTACGTTACACCGCCGCAAGTTTTCAGCGTAAGTGCCTGATTCACAAAGCACTTCCCTGTAAACTTGTGGAGGTGTAACGTAAAGCCGTCCGGCGCAAGCCCGCCTAATTCAAATGGGGCGTGTACCATTTAAATTAGGCGCGCTCCCGCGCCGAACGTTCTGCGCATGCTCTGTTAGTAAATTTCCCGACGTGCTTTGCGCGAAATTACGGCGCCCCGACGTGTTTGTGAATGGCGACGTGCGTAACGAACTTACGCCGAAATTGTATTTATTTTTTTTAATTCGACGCGGGAACGACGGCCATACTTTAACATGGCTGGTGTAAAGTTAAGGCATGAAAAAGCAGCATTAACTTTGCGACGGGAAAAAACGACTTGCGACGACATAACGCACGCGAGTAGCTTCGTGGATCGCCGTAAAAGCTAATTTGCATACCCGACGCTGGAAAACGACGCGAACTCCACCCAGCGGCGGCCTAAGTATTGCATTCTAAGATCCGAAGGCGTACGAAGCCGCAAGCCTTTCGGATCTTAGCCAAATGCCGTCGTATCTTGTTTGTGAATCACAAATTAAGATACGATGCGGCAAATTTGAAAGTACGCCGGAGTATCAGCAGATACTCCGGTGTACTTCTTCTCTGAATCTGGCCCATAATGCTCTGTAGATCTGTTACATGTTACAACAATAAAACAATAACTGAGTAGCAATTAATTGACTTTTGTCAGATCATGGGTTTGACACTGGACACTTTTACTTCTTGTCTTTCCCCATTTAATCTAACCTATTGAGAGTTACCTGTGAGTAGAACAATTTATAAATGACTGGCACAGCATACTGCTGTCTGCAAAGGTGAAAAGACGTCACTGTTGCCATGGTGATGGGTATCACAGATTCTTTTTGTGCTTCAAATCTGTCATCATGGTGTCTGGGTCTGGACCTGAATTTTCAACACAGAGCTTGAAAATGACACAGAGACAAATTTATACTCTTTATTCACAAATGTGATGTTACGTATAATACTCAATTCGCTGTAATTCACCTGGGAGAATATCACTGTCATGCTGTGTTTAACTTGGAACAAAACCATCTAAGGAGCTCTCACTATTCATCGCCACTAGATACTGTATATATATATGTATATGTGTGTGTGTGTATACAGTATACCGTGTGTGTATATGTGTGTATATATATATATATATATATATATATATATATATATATATATATATATATATATATATATATATAATATATATATATACACAGTGTTTCACAAAAGTGAGTACCCCCCCTCACATTTTTGTAAATATATTATTATATCTTTTTATGTGAGAACACTGAAAAAATGACACTTTGCTACAATGTAAAGTAGTAAGTGTATGGCTTGTATAGCAGTGTAAATTAGCTGTCCCCTCAAAATAACTCAACATGCTTGACACCATCTGAACCAAATAAGTTCATCAGTATGGCTGAGCTGAACACCCCCCGGTTCTGTTCGCACCAGAACTTGCGAACTGGTAAAAAATTTGTGCGAACACCGTTAAAGTCTATGGGACACGAACATGAAAAATCAAAAGTGCTTTTAAAAGCTTATACTATATGCATGTTCTTGCCATAAAAAGTGTTTGGGGACCTGGGTCCTGACCCAGGGGACATGTATCAATGCAATTTTTTTTTAAAAACAGCGTTTTTTTCAGGAGCAGTGATTTTAATAATGCTTAAAGTGAAACAATAAAAATTAAATATTCCTTTAAATATCCTGCCTGGGAGGGGGTGTGCAGTGCTGTGTTCGGCCAAAGCATGCAGGTCAGGTGCATTTTTTGGTCAATCAGCAGCCGTCAATGCACTGCAATCTTGCAGTGCACTGACGGTCTCGTTGTTCATTATGGGACGTTCGTATTCGGTGAACGGGCGAACACCCGATGTTCGACTCGAACATGGTCAGGACATGGTTCCGGTAATCCATGTCCTTGGTCTGCTTGTCTTCAGCAAACTTTTTGCAAGCTTTCTTGTGCATCATCTTTAGAAGAGACTTCCTTCTGGGATGACAGCTATGCAGACCAATTTGATGCAGTGTGCGGCGTATGGTCTATAGACAAGCTGACCCACCACCCCTTTAACTTCTACAGCAATGCTGGGAGCACTCATATGTCTATTTCTCAAAGACAACCTCTGTATATGATGCTGAGCACGCACACTCAACTTCTTTGGTCGACCATGGCGAGGCCTCTTCTGAGTGGAACCTGTTCTGTTAAACTACTGTATGGACTTGGTCACCGTACTGCAACTCAGTTTCAGGGTCTTTCAGATCTTCAGAGAGTTCTTTGCCATGAGGTGCCATTTTGTACTTCCAGTGACCAGTTTGAGAGAGTGAGAGCGATAACACCAAATTTAACACACCTGCTCCCCATTCACACCTGAGACCTTGTAACACTAATGAGTCACATGACACCGGGGAGAGAAATGGCTGATTGGGCCCAATTTAGAAATTTTCACTTAGAGGTGTACTCGGTTTTGTTGCAAGCGGTTTAGACATTAATGGCTGTGTGTTGAGTTATTTTGAGATGCCAGCAAATTTACATTTGTTATAAAAGCTGTACACTCTCTACTTTACATAGGGTGGTGCTCTTTGACGTTTTAACATAGTTACTAATCTTTTGTTGAGAAAAAAACATTCCCCTCATTATGGAGGGGGGAATAGAGGCGCATGGGGGACCAGGTCAGCACATGAGGGACCAGCGCAGCACTCGGGGACCAGCTCAGCACATGGGAGACCACTGCAGAATGGGAGGAAAATAGAGGAGCACGGGGGACCAGAGCAGCATGGGGGGAATAGAGGAGCATGGGGGGACCAGCAAAGCATGGGGGGACCAGAGAAACACAGGGGCAGAGCAGCAGGGGGGAATAGAAAAGCATGGGGGGGACCAGAGGAGCATGGGGGGACCAGAGGAGCACAAGGGTACAGATGAGCATGGGGGGAACAGAAGATCAGGAGAGGAATGCAGAAGCATATGGGGGATCAGAGAAGTATATGGGGGACCAGAGAAACAGAGGGGGTACCAGTGGAGCACGGGGGGGGCAGAGAAGTACGAGGGTACAGAGGAGCATGGGGAAACAGAGGAGCAGGAGAGGAACAGAGAAGCATGTGGGGGAACAAGGAAGCATGTGGGGGAACAGAGAAGCATGTGGGGTACCAGAGAAGCATGTGGGGGGCCAAAGAAGCAGGGGGGTACAAGTGGAGCACAGGGGGGCCAGAGAAGCACGAGGATACAGAGGAGCATGGGGGAACAGAGAAGCATGTGGGGGAACAGAGAAGCATGGCGAGGACCAGAGGAGCAGGGGGGCGACAGAGGAACTTGGGGGGGCCAGAAGGAGCACGGGGGAGGGGACAGACAGCTGACTCAACAGCTATGGGCTGGGAGTTTCTCACTTCTGCCTAATCTTGTCCCATTAGGGGGGGCACCAAACTGATTCTTTGCCCTGGGTGAAATAATATCTAGCTTCCCTACTGGTGCTGCCTATAAGAGTACCAGTACCAGTCGTTCTACTTGAATAAAGTAGAACAGCTAATGGCTAGTGAAGGGGGAGGGGGGCTTGGGTGGCCATCGGGGTTGGCCAGTCGGGGGGGGGGGATTTTTCCAGCCTCCATGGGAGACACCTGTCAAAGTGGGCCAGTCTGGACGAAGTCCAGGGCCAAATTCTTGTCCCAGTCCAGCCCTGGCGGGAGCTCTGTGTCCCCTGATGTACTCCAATAATGGATATTACAGGTAAGCTGTTTAAAAAATCCTATTTTTATTTTCGTACATCATGGGACACAGAGCCTTGTTAATTACTTAATTAATGGTGTTCCAGAGCAATGCTTCACTTGAGGGGAGGGAGACACAGATCAAAAAGCAGACCGCCATTGGACGTGAGGATCTATACTGCTGCCTGCAGCACACTGCGCCCGAAGGCGGTATCCTCATGCCCTCTTACATCCACTTGATAGAATTTTGTAAACGTAGATACTGACGGCCAGGTTGCAGCCTTGCAGATCTGAGCCATGGTGGCCTGGTGATGCACTACCCATGAAGCACTTACCGCTCTAGTCGAGTGCGCTCTCACATGAAAAGGAGGAATTTTCTTCTTCAAACCATAAGCCTGAACAATAACTTGCCGAATCCACTTAGAGATAGTAGACTTCGATGCTGCCTGGCCCTTTCTGGGACCTTCTGACAGCACAAACAAAACATTGGTTTTCCGTATCTGACCTGTTGCTTTCAGATAGATCTTGACTGCTCTTACTACATCCAGAGAGTGCAAAAACCTTTCTTCAGCAGAATGCGGATCTGGACAAAAGGATGGTAGGACCACATCTTGGTTCAGATGAAACCTTGAAACCACCTTAGGCAGAAAAGTTGGGTGGGGACGCAACACCACCCTGTCTTTGTGAATAATTAAATAAGGCTTTTTACAGGAAAAAAACACTAATTCCGATACCCTTCTAGCAGAGGATATAGCAACCAGAAAAAACTATTTTCTAGTCAACAGGACCAAAGGAATATGGTGCATTGGTTCAAAAGGCTTAACTGGCGGCCTTAAACGCAACACTCCTTAAATAAAAGCCCCAACCAAGGAATGAGAGGCAAGCGGCCTTTGAAAAAATATTGATAAGGCCGAGATCTGGTCCTTGATGGTGCTCAAGGCCAGCTTCATTTCTGCCCCAACTGTAGAAAGGCAAGAACTCTACCAATGACATATTTTCAAGGATGCCAACCCCTGGATTCACACCAGGAAACATATGCCTTCCAAATTCGGTAACAGATGAGCCTGGAGGCCGGCTTCCTAGCATTAACCAGAGTGGAGAGAAATGGACCCGAGAGTCCATGACCCTACAAGATGTAGGTCTCAACCGCCAGACCGCCAAATTTAGACTTCGTAAGGAAGGATGGAATACTGGTCCCTGCGAGAGCAGGTCTGGGCGTAGTGGAAGAAGCCATGGCTTTCCTACCGCCATCCTTACGATCTCTGCATACCAGAATCTTCTGGGCCAAGCTGGGGCCACCAAAATTACCGGTTTATTTTCCTTGACCCTGCGAAGGAGTCACGGCAGAAGCGGAACAGGAGGAAACGCATAGATCAGAGCAAACTGATCCCAAGGAATTACCAACGCATCCGTTCTGGATGTTAGTGGATCGCTTGTTCTTGAAACAAAGTTGTCCAACTTCATGTTGAACCGGGAGGCTAGTAGATCCACATCCGGGGGAACCCCATCTCTGGCATATGGCCAGAAATATGTCGGAATGCAGAGAACCCTCTCCTGGAAACAATTGCTGGTGGCTCAGATAATCCGTCTGCCAATTCTCCACCCCTGGGATGATGACCGTCGATAGGCAAGGAACATGCCTTCCTGCCCTAACAAAAATGCGGTTTACCTCCCTCTGGGCACCCAGACTCCTGTATAGGCCACTGCTGTAGCAATGTCGGATTGAATCCGAATAGGACAGTCCTGTAACCTGTACGTCCAGGCCCTGAAGGCCAAATGTATCTCCAGAATATTGATGGGCAAGATCCTTTGCGCTCTGGACCATCTTCCTTGGACCGTATCTTTATCTAGGACTGCCCCCTAGCCTATAAGGCTGGCATCCATAGTTACCACCTTCCAGGTAACTGGGACGAATGATTTTCCCTTCTGCAGATTTTTGGTTAGCAACCACCAACTGAGGCTTTGGTGCGCTTCCGACGCCAGCCGCATGAGCAAGTCCAAGGCTTGGACTCTCTTGTTCCAAGCAGACAGTATGCTGCTTTGCAATGGTCTTGAATAAAACTGGGCATAGGGAACAGCCTCGAAAGAAACTACCATCTTCCCCAAAAACCTCATGCAAAGGCGAATTAAAGGTTCCTTCCTAGCTTTGACCACCCGGACTAACTCTTTTAAGGCCTTGATCTTTGACTTGGGTAGAAATACCCTGCTTTGGGCCGTGTCTATGACCATACCCAAATGTTTTAGCCTCCTTAGGGGCTACAAAGATGATTTTTCTAGGTTAAGGATCCAGCCTAGGCGCTCTAGGTATTTCACTGTGTTGAGCACACTGTGGTTTAATCATGCAACCAACTGCTTTACCAGTAGTAAATCATCTCGATATGCTATGCCCTGAGCCCTTAGATTTGCTAAGAACGGGGCTAGAACCTTGGTGAATACCCGAGGTGCAGTAGCTAGACCAAAGGGTAGGGCCACAAATTGGAAGTGGCGCTGTTTTACTTAGGAACCTTTGGTGAACGGGAAAAATTGGCACATGTAGATATGCATCATTGATGTCTATAGACGCCAGGAATTCTCCCCCTTTTGGGGTGGAGACCACTGAGTGGATTGACTCCATGTGAAAAGAGCAAATGTTCAGAAATTGATTCAGGTCTTTTAGATCTAGAATGGGTCTGACATCTCCGTTTGGTTTTGGAATCGTAAAGACATCTGAATAAAATCCCAAGCCTTTCTCCTCTGAGGCAACCTCTATGATTACCCCTTGGGAAAACAGGTGATCAAACGCTAGGAACAAGGGCCCTCTTTTTACTGGATCCTTGGGAATGCTTGACCTTAGGAAATGGGATGGCAGGAGCCCCCAAAATTCTAATCTGTAACCCAGAGATACTGTGAAGATTACTCACTTGTCCTTAATCTCTTCCTGCCAAGCCCTTGAAAATCACAGGAGTCCCCCCCCACACTCGGCTGAGCGGGGGTGCCTCTTTATAAGGAGTCTTTGGGGTTCTGAACTTTGACCCCAAGATTTCTTTTGTCCCTGGGCTTGGCCCTGGGCTTTCTCTCTTGCACTTGGCTGGGAGGCCGTCGCCACTGCCTGGAGGCTGTAGCGCCCAGGACTGGGGAAAGAGAACGTTTAAAAGAGGGACATTTACTCTTTTTCTTAACTGGCAACAAGGGAGTTTTACCACTAGAAATCTTTTGGATATATTTATCCAGGTCATCCCCAAATAGGCGTCCCCCATGAATCCGGCCAAAAGCTTTTTGCATGTAGCTTCAGGTGACCAATGCTTTAGCCAAAGAATCCTGCGCATGTGTACCAGCAGGAGAGTAAGGTGGGATGCTTTCTGAATAGAATTATTAATAGCATTCACCGGAAAACATAAGGCGTTAGGAAGGTTCGCCCAATCCCTGGCCTGTTCAGCAGGTAGGATTTTAATCACCTGCTTCATCTGATCCTTTAAGAACTGACACATTCTACTGCAGGATGGGTAACAGTGCCAGCCATAATAAAGGAGGATTTAAACAAAGTCTCCAGCTTTTTTCAGTTGGATCTCTAAATACCTGAGCATTGTCCACAGGACAGGTCAGACTTTTATTCACGGAAGAAATAGCTGCGTCTATTGCTGGCAGACTCAGTTTCTTGGTGAATTTCTCCTCCATTGAATAAAGAAGGGAAAACTTCTTGGGAGGAGAAAAAAGCTTATCTGGGTGATCCCAGTCAGCAAACATAAGCTTTTCCAGTAATGAATGGATCGGGAAGGTATATGCAGCCTGCAAGGATTTTAAAGACCCCAAGGAGGGAACAGGGGACTCGGCTGACTCAGTGGAGGGCAGCTTGTGCGCAGCACACCCAACTTTTGTATAGTACTGCACCTGCATTTTGAGAGCCTGAGAGGTAGAAAAGATCTTCCCCTCATACCCTGATTCATTCGACTACCCCTGATCCTTTTCCCCAGAATTATCAGCATCATCATCAGATTGTTGATCGTCTGACAGGGGCTCTCTGCTCTTCTGTGAGGATGCTGTAATTAAAGCAGCTAACCTCCCTTCTAAACCAACCAATGCTGCTGCTAGAGCATCTTCAGTGACATATACAGGAGCTACAATGTTGGGAGAGGCTGCAATGTCTGACAGGGGCAATGGCTCATCCTGTGCGGCTGCTTCAGGTCTCTCAGGAGAGGATGGTATCATGCAGGCATGTCTAGAACCCCCAGATCCAGATGGCGACACTTTAGTGCCCCTTTTTCCTACCACTGAACCCCTTCTTTTTTTTTTTTTTCGCCTCCCACACTCAATAGACACTGGGCTATGATTGAAGATTGCCCTGAGGTATTTTTTTTTTTTTTTTCTTTTTTTTCTTTAATTTATACTTCAGACTCAACCTCATAGAGTGAGCGTTATATGCTCATGTTCTGCGTGCCAGCCCATTGCATCTCTATATTGGTTTTGCATCATTAGTGTCGCTTTTCTTATATGGTGTTTTTTTTATTTTTTATTTATATAATATATATATATATATATTTTTATTTGAGGGATATTGTTGATTATATCTCCTTTTACTAGAGAAAACATAAAATTTACATTTACATAATCCCCCCCTTATCCTTCCCCTCCCTCCCCCCTATCTCACCCAAAACAATCACTTATACTTCTACTTCCCTTAACTTTTCTGCGTAACTCCATGATTTCTTAAAAGTCCTCCAGTTATCCCATTTCGTGTTTTGTAAGATGTTGTTCCCCTCTAAGCCCTCTTTCAGTTCTTCCATTTTATAAGTTTCTTCAACCGCATCTACCCACTCCCAGATTAAGGGGCACTCCACCCCTTGCCACTTC
This sequence comes from Rana temporaria, assembly GCF_905171775.1. NCBI lineage: Eukaryota > Metazoa > Chordata > Amphibia > Anura > Ranidae > Rana > Rana temporaria. Next base: position 118,856,003 of record NC_053494.1, read on the forward strand.
CTTGGGATAAGTCTCTTGGCGGCATTGAGTAAATGTGGTATAAGTGTTTTCCTGTAACTTTTTATGCCTTCTTCTTCCCCCCCATGAAATAGGACGACCCATGGGTCCATCTTGATCTTTTTCTTTGTAATCTCTTCCACACAATCCAGTATTTTTTCCCAAAACCTCTTTACTTTGGGGCATCCCCACCAGAGATGTGCCATATTTCCTGGTAAACCACAGCCCCTCCAACAATCTCCTGTCTGTCCTTCCTTAAATTTTTTGAGCTTATCAGGTGTCATGTACCATCCGGATATGCATTTAAAGCACATCTCCGCTGTACGGCTATCTACCGCCGAGGAGTGTGTCAGAGCCAACATTTTGTCTATTGTGACCCTATCCCGCTGTGTCCCGAGTTCCCTTTCCCATTTTTTAATGTATGGAGGTATACTTTGCTCATCCATTTCCAGTAGAATCTTATATAACTTTGAAGTGGTTCCTTTAGATTTTTCTGTGGAGCACATTTTTTCTAATTCTGTTAATTGATCTCCCGTTCTCAACGGGCGTGGAAGGTCCTGAATAAAGTGTTTGAGCTGCTGGTACCTCCATTCATTAATCTCCATTAAGTTCTTTTTAGATTTTATCTCCTGCAGTGTTTTTATGTGCCCATCATTCATTATGTCCCTTAATTGTGCAGTATCCTTTTTGATCCAATTACCCCCTACCTGTATTTTACCTGGTGCAAAGTAATCATTATTTTTAAGTGCTATAAGAGGTGAATTATATTCCTTCTCAGTTTTATTATAAACAGTGTCCCATATTTTAAGTGCATTTTTTGTTATTTCGTGTGCATTTTTGTCTAGTGCCCTAAATTGAGGAGGGTTCCAAATAATCTTGTCCAACCTCACCTGTGATAATTCATTTTCTAAGCTTACCCACCTTTTTTCTTTATTGGCTCTGGCCCACTCCACCACTCTTGTTAATACCACCGCATCATAATATCGTTTGATGTCCGGGACAGCTAATCCCCCCTTTTTTTTTGGTTGTTTTAGGGTCTGGAGTGATATCCTATGTTTCTTATTTCTCCATATATAATTCATAATTAATTTTTTAATTACTGAGAAAAATGTCTTAGGGAGGGCTATGGGGATCATCTGAAATTTATATAGAATTTTAGGTATAATGACCATTTTACAATAATTAATTCGTCCTATCCATGATATTGCTCTATTTTCCACCCTTTTTGTTTCTATTTTAATTTCATTTAGTAAGGGTATAAAGTTTATCTTATACATTTTTTTAATGGAATTTGCTAACAATATCCCTAGACATTTGAGTTCTTTGACCCATGTGAAGTGGTACATCGCTTTCAGGAATTGCTCTTCCAGTTTACTTGTATTTATACTCATGATCTCCGTTTTGGTAATGTTTATTTTGAAATTCGAGATTTCCCCGTAATCTCTACATAAATTTAATAAGTTTGTAATTGATGTTTTAGGTTTCTCCAAGTAGAAGAGGACATCATCTGCAAAAGCAGAGAGTTTATGTTCCTCCTCTCCAATTTTAACCCCTTTTATTTCTTGGCAGTTACGGATCCTGGCGAGAAGAGGTTCCAATGAAAGCACAAACAGTAATGGCGACAAAGGGCAACCCTGCCTTGTGCCATTTTCCATTGAGAAAGTTTGAGATAGACTACCGTTAATCTTTATTTTGGCCGTGGGGGACTTATAGAGGGCTGCAATCCAATCCATCATTCTTAGTCCAAACCCCATGCCCTTTAGAGTGAGCAACATGAGTCCCCAGTCTACCCTGTCGAACGCTTTTTCTGCGTCTATCGACAGGAGTAGACCTGGGGACCCCATTGCCTTCATTCTTTGGAGTATCAAGAGTGTTCTTACTCCATTGTCTCTCCCCTCTCTACCTTGAACAAACCCTGTTTGGTCCGGGTGTATCAGTTTTGTCATTTTCTGTCTAACTCTTCCGGCCAGTATCTTTGCGAACAATTTTATATCTGTGTTTAACAGAGATATCGGCCGGTACCCTGAACAGCTTCCCGTGTTTTTACCTTCCTTTGGGATAACAGTGATAGTTGCCTCTGATGCTTCTTTACTTAATTTATACTCTCTTCCAAGGCCATTAAAATATTGGCATAATTTTGGGAGGAGAATCTCCTTATACTTTTTGTAATACATCACTGTGAAGCCGTCCGGGCCCGGGCTTTTCCCTACGGCTGTGTTTGTTAATGCTAGTTTAATTTCATTTTCTGTAATGGGCCTATCCATTCCTTCTGCCTCCATTTGACCAATTTTTGATATTCCTGCTTCTTTTAAGAATGTTGTGATCTTGTTTTCTTTCTCACCCTTTTGCCAATTCTTTTGTTCTACTGAGTATAATTTTTCATAGTATAATCTGAAGGTTTCTGCAATATCTTTTGTTGTATGTAGGGTCTCACCTTTTCCGTTTTTAATTTGGTCTATATAATTCCTTGATTTCTTTTTTTGTACCATCCGAGCTAGGTGTTTGCTTGTTTTATTACCCCACCTATATCTTTCCCTGGCTATCAAGTTGAGTTCTCTTTTTGTTTCCTTATCTAAGAGTTCTTTAAGTTCGTTTCGCTTGCTTACTAGATTCAGATATAAATCTCGTTGCTTTCCCATTTTCTTGTGTTTTTGTTCGAGGTTCAAGATCTCTCCTATAAGTTTTTCTCTTTTGCTACTCTCTTCTTTCTTTCTCCTTACTCCTTTGGAGATCAAGACCCCTCTTATCACCGCCTTATGGGCGTCCCATAGTGTTGCTACCGAGATTCCATCTGTCTCATTTGTCTTAAAATACTCTTCCAATTCTATTTTAATCCTTGGAAAACTTTCCTCTTCGATTATTAGTTCCTCATTGAGTCTCCAGTTTTGATAAGGCCTTTGATTTCCTGAGATATTTATGGATATGCTAATGGGGGCGTGATCCGAGATCGTCATGGTCTCTATTCTTGTCTCGACCACCATCTCCAGCATTCTATGATCCACCAGAATGTGGTCAATCCGAGAATAGCTCCCGTGTACCGGAGAATAAAACGTATAATCTCGTTGGCTTGGATTAAAAATCCTCCATGTGTCCACTAATTGATTTCTATATAAACTTTCTTTTACTTTTCTTAGTTGTATGTCTTGGGTTTCTAATGTCTGGTGAGTCTTATCTACTTTCGGATCCATACAAAAATTGAAGTCTCCTCCTAATATTAACTTTCCCTTTCTAAAGTCTTTTAATTTCCCTAATATTCCCAGCAAATATTTCATCGGAGAGGTATTCGGGGCATATATATTTACTAGGGTATATTCCAACCCCTCCAGTTTTCCTCTTAAAAAGAGGAATCTCCCTTCCGGGTCTGTCATTCTGTCTGTTAGTACAAACTGCGTCCCCTTTGCTATTCCAATTGCTATCCCTCTGGCTCTTTTGGAAATAGTATCTCCATAGTACCATCTGGGGAAGTCGGGGGAGTATATCTTTATGTTTGATCCTAGAGTAAGATGGGTTTCTTGTAAAAAGGCAATGTCTGTCCTATACCTTTTCAATTCCTTTAGTATCTTATGTCTCTTGGTTGGGCTATTGAGGCCTTTCACATTATATGATAGACATTTAATCACTGGCATCCTTGTTTTCCTTTCTTTGGGTTACGCTCTCTCCTGATTGTTTTGGTGAGATAGGGTTTCTTCCCTCCCTCCCACCCATCCCTCCCATCCCCCCCTCCCTCCCGTCCCCTCCCTCCAACCCATCCCACCCATCCCCCCCTCCCTCCCTTCCCCTCCCTCCAACCCATTCCTCCCATCCCCCCCTCCCTCCCCCCCTCTTTGGCCTATTAAAGACCTCTGAACCATCTTCCATATCTTGGTTCAGATCGCTCCAGGTGGGGCCCGAGACCGCCTCCCACCCTCCCGGTTTTCCTCCCGGGAGAGGGGGGGGGGGCGGGGCCGGACCCAGCCAGAGATCAGTGAGAAGGTGAATCAAGCCATAAAAAGAGAAAAAACAAAAAAAACAAAAAGAAAGCAAGCCAGCCGGGGGCATCGAGAGGAGCTCAAAGAAGACCATAGTGTAACCCGAGAAAGCAAAGCAAAAGGGGGGGGGAGAAGGGGCGTTTCCGTTTTCTCCCCTCTCCCTCCCACCTCCGCCTCCCTCCTACCCCCAACCTGGAAGGTCGGGGACCTGAATATCCAATTTCCTACAGAATTCGTTTAAGTCCTCAGGGAATCTTAGTGTCGCCGATTTCCCCTCCTTTATTCCAATTAGGCAAGCAGGGAACCCCCAGTTATACTTAATATTCAGATCTATCATCTGTTTTAGGAGCGGTTTTAACAACCATCTCCTAGCCAGGGTTTCTGGGGCCACATCGGTGAATATCTGCAGCTCCGTCCCTTCAAACACTGTCGGGGGTTGTCCCCTCAGCTTCTTCCAAATTGCTTCTTTTTCTTCATAGAGTCTGAACCTTATTATAACATCTCTTGTTCTCTCGGAGGTCACTCTTTTCGGATTTCCTACTCGATGGACCCTTTCGATCCCAATTGGATTGTCTGTTGTTCTTTCCAATAGTGGGTTAAATAACGTCTGCATTATTATCCTGAGGTCCTCACCTCTCTTCTCTGGTAAAGACCTTATCCTCAAGTTTTGTCTCCGGCTTCTGTTTTCTTGGTCTTCCAATTTGTAAAGAATATGCCTCTGTTGTAGTTGAATCTGGTCCATCTGGGTTTTTAGCGTAATTGATTCCTGTTCTTGTTTCTCTATTTGTTCCTCTACTGTTTCTATTCTGGACAGCATGTGGCCAAGATCGGTCCGTAAGCTCTGTATTTCACTTTTTATAACGTTTTCCAATCTTAACAACATCTCTGCCATTTCTCCTTTTGAGGGGGAGTGGGTGTCTGCACTTCGTTCATCCATCCTGCTGCTTTCCATTCCACTTCCTGTGGGCCCTTCCTCCCTTTGTTCTATGGATGTTTCTCTGGAATTGTCACTCTGGGGTTTCTTATTTTCGGCCTTTTTGACTTTATTTGCTTGTTGTTGCTTTGTTACCCCCTGGACACCAGGGACACGCGGACTTTCCCCTCTAGTCACAAATGGCCTTATTGAGCTTGTTGCTGTAGTATTGCTTGGAGTAGTTGGGGGGCCCCCTTTTGTTGATCTACTCGTCATTCTGCTCATGTTAGTCTCCTTCCTTCTGATTCTCTTCCCCAGCTTGACCTCTTATTCCCAGCAGATTAATACGGAATCCAGTAGATAAGGGGGAGACCAGTAGGGGGTACCGGGCTGGGATAGACCGGAGATTTTACCCCCCCTTGACTCCTACCCTGCCAAATATTATTTTATTTGATTATTTAATCCAGGGAATAGGAATGCTCTCAGGGTGAGCATGGACCGTGACAGTGACAGTGACCCTTTTTCGGAGCAAAAGGGGGCGACCAGGGTCCCCAGGTAAATGATTTCCTCAATAAAGAGAGTCGCATAAAATAATGCACAGCGGGGGTGTGGGGGGGGTCCGTCCCTTACCCTATATGCTACGCTTGGGGTTTTGGATCCCAAGTGTATATGTCGGTTAGATCTATTTAAATTTCTCCTCCCAGTCCTAAAATGAAGTTTTAACGGATAAGATGTGGATACTAATTGCCAATGTTCCCCATTCCCCTCTAGTCCCCTTCTTCTCCCACCCCTTTCTGCAGGCCTCCGGGACAAAAAAAAAAAAGGGGGATAGGAGAGAGAAAGAAAAAGGGAACCACACCAAAAAAATAAGAAAAAAGGGAAAAACCCCGCTCAGTTGATTATCAATCAGTCATCAATTTTCATCCTTTGCTCCTGCTATGGATTTCAGTGTCCAAATTTTTAAATTGCACAGATCATATCCTATAATGGTGGATCCCCTTGACTCATATCAACTTTCTTGGGGATACACTTTTCATTTTTAATCCCTCAGCCCACAAAGTGCCTTATGTAAGTAAGGGTTAAGAAGAGGGGAATGCAAAAGAAAAATAGGTCAATATCACTCCTCCCGTTCATATACTCCCTAGGTCCCACTATTACAGTGCCCAGGGCTCCTAGAGTAATACAATCCAGTTTACCAGTTAACAGAATGTCTGTTTAGCTCTTATCCTAGGAGTACAATACACCTTGGATTTGCAGCAGCGAGATTTGCAGTGTCTGCCGCAGCTTTTCCAAGCAAAATGCTAGGGGAGACAGTCTCTTTTTCTGTTTCTTCCTTTTTCCTACCCTTTAAAAGTGCTTTACATGCTTTAACATTGTCTTTTGCAAATGTTCAATCCTCTCCCCTTTCTTACCTCCCCCTCGCTCTCCAGTTCCTCTGGGGGCATGGAGATGACACAGACCGTATGATCAGCTGATGATAATATGGTGATTAGTTAAAAAAAAAAAAAAACGACCTTATCTCCGGTGGCGATGGTGATGGGACGGGTAGAAGTTTACACCCTCCTCTCTCGTGTGTGGTCCGCGTGTTAACACGACCCAGCATGGAGCGGGTAATGGAAGCGTGGACCGAGAGGAGAGCCGTCCCTTCACTTCCCCTAGCCGGCGTGTACTGCGCTGCATACGTGCGGGATCTGCTGGCTTTCCTTCTCCTCCACGAGAGCCGGTCGCCTCATCTCCAGCTGGTTCTCAGCTCCTCACACCCCCCACCTGCGTGCGCGCCTCCTCATGTGCACGAGCGCGCCATCCCGGCGCACTGAACCCCTTCTATGGGGAGACATAGTCCTAAGCCCAAAAGCAGAGGTACTAACACAGGTGCATCAATTGCTGAGCCCATTCTGGCAATAAACAAATGCCTGCTAATCTGCACAGCCTGATGCTGAGTAGGTGTCTTAGTATGCCTGAATCCAATTTACAAGATGCTTACATGCCCCAAACAAGCTGCTGTGTCCCTTCGCTTTACAGAGCTCCTGGAGTCTGGGATTTATAAAACACCCACCCTGCACTGTAGACCACCATGCATGCCGACGGCAACCACGCTTCCCTCCCCCCGCTGCTTCAGCCATAGTGAAAAGTGTGCTAGCCACGCACGCGTAGGGGACGGTGGTGAGTGGGGGAGAGGGGGGAAGAGAGAACCTCATCCGGAGGGGCCGCCGTGGGACCCTAGACTACGTGGGACCCCCTTACAACTTTCATGCCAGAGCCTAAAACGGAAGAGATGAGCAGATCAACGGACCGGCTGCACTGAGCTTTCATCCTGGAGAGCATGTAAGTAAAACACCAGGTATGTCTCTTTACTCCCTCTAGTGGCGGAAAATAGGTAAGACATGCAACTACTCACAGAAGAGAACCCCAGGAATTTCTCAGGGTTGTCTTCACTTACCTCATCCCCCCTGCAGGATACTGCTGAAGACCAGACAGATCCAAACTTCAGCCATCACTGCGGGTTGTGTTGTGCCAAACTTCAGGGGTCTGGGTTCCTACTTAAAGGAGACCTCCTCCCTGGATCTGTAGAGCACTCTGCCAGAAACCTTTGGGCATTTTTTAATATGTGCCCAAAGTGCTGGATCCCAGAGTCCAGTCCTACAAGAGAGACAATACAGGCAAAATCTCGCTCTTTTACGAGGCCCGGGTACCATCCATTTTGGCGTTCTTGTCTGGCGTTCTTGGATGGATCCAGTTGTGTAGCTCCTTAACCCTCACAGGGGTACTCAGCAGAGCTTCTTCTTACCACATTCTTAACCGTGACCAACACCTTAGAAACTGGCGAAAAAACTGAGATACTCTCCATATGGGAGGGGTTATATAGAGTGGAACTTCTTTTGTAATTAGGGTGTGCCAGTGTCAAATCACCTGATGGTGACATATAACCCATTAAGTAATTAACAAGGCTCTGTGTCCCTTGATGTACGAAAAAGAAAGATCGTTTTCAATAATGTTATATCATTGTGTTGCAAATATATATGCTATATTATAATTTTTTCTATTTGTGAGATTTTTTCCCATGAAGTTGGAGTTACACTTTAAGATTAACACATACTTATGTGTTTGTAACAACGTCATGGTTATCTGCATTAATACACAGTTTTTTAGTAATGTCTGAAAAACCCTACCTATATCATACTAGTTTAAAGGGAGCAAAGAGCAGAGGTCTGTGAGAAGTCTCAAATGGCAAACATAAAATATGATATCTATACCATCTTTGTCCACCACATTTTTCAGCATACCCTTATATTAATTGTTTAAAAAGCCTATCTGTCTTAAGGTCGTATGCAGAAAAATGTAACAACTCTTTCATAACACTAGCCTGCAAGGACAAACCTTGACCCAGGACCTTTTCAGAGATCCCCATGGGGCTGAATACATGAAACAACTTTTCCACTACGATTTTGGAGAAAGTCGTTTTTTAAAGGTCCATCTTATAGTGGGATAGTGGGCTCTGTTTGGTCCATGTCTGTTTTTGCAAATTGGAACAGGCAGGCTGTGATGGCAATGCCTAAAGTTCATTGATTAAATTCTTATACAGCGGTGGTTCTCAACCTCGGTCCTCAAGTACCCCCAACAGGCCATGTTTTGCGAATTTCTCTTAGATAAAATAGCTGTCCAAAATACCAAGCTATTGACTCAGATTTAAAGCACCTGTGCAAGATAAAGGAACACCTGAAAACATGGCCTGTTGGGGTACTTGAGGACTGAGGTTGAGAGCCACTGATATACAGTATACTGTGATTGGCAGTAAATGTCTATTCAAACACAGTCATTCTTTTGGATATGTTTTACAGACTAATAATAATAAGACTTTACAGTTCTATATAGTCTTGTTGGAATACAGTGAATTGGCATCCTGGTTATTGTATTTGCATTGCCTTTTTATTTTAATTATTTGGGGCTTTTTTAGTGAAGCTATTTATACATTTTCTTCTAACCAATAAAGTAAACACAATTTCCTATATTGCTGTGATACATTATTGCCCAATACACATGATCAGAAAATCAGATGAAAAATTTCACTTTTAAAGCCATCGTACAATAATCTGATCGTTAGTTCACAGTTTTCGAGACCCGATCGTGACAGTTCATCTGAAATGATCTAAAGGCACAAAAACAAAAAAAATACCAGATTGTACAATTTTTAATCAGTGCAGTTTTTGTCTGAAAAAAAAATCGGAAGAACAAGACCATGTATGCTCGGAAACGAAAGAATACATTACAATACATTACATCACTTCCAAAGTTGTATTCTGTTGTAAAAGAATTTTCGTAAGTTTAGTAACCTATTGGGTTTCGATATGAAACTAGCATGCAAAAAAAAGGTTGATCATTCGTCCGATATTCTCATTGTGTGCATGACTCTTAAGATTTTGTATTACATCCCTTATATCAGCAATAAAAATGTGACACACTTCCCTACTCTATGCAAAACTAAAAAGAAAAATCTTGCCTAGAGATGCACTTTATTTTCCCAGGCTTTCAAGGCATTCTCTTAATATCTTTATGTGCAACCAAATTTTGTTTTAATTATTTTAATCTAATGCAAGGTTATGAAAGTTATTAAACTTCCTGGAACATGAGTTGAATTATGTTATTGAAATAAATATTGATGGGATGAAAGACTCTCTTCCATGGAGAGAAAAAGGCTTGCTGCAATGCTGATATCTTTGAAGAAAGCCTTGGCTAATTGTCTCATGTGTAGTGATCAGGGGCGGACTGACCATTCGGTCATTCGGGCAGTTCCCGAGGGCCCCGGTGGTGGGAGGGCCCGGGCTGGCTCAGTCTGCCCCTGGATGTGCCCACAGTTTATTATGTAAGATTAGCTAAGTTTGTGCACCGCAGAGGTAGTGAGTGATGTCAACCCTGCCTGCAGATGATGAGGCTGTATGAGAGGACTAGATGCTGGCCAGGATTACAGAGCGATCATGGAGCCATGAGGATTATTGCAGTGACAGGCGCTCTGGCCACCTATCCTCCTAGGGAATTCAGCAGAGGGGCGGGGCCACAGTATACATCCATGCCGCGGGGGAAAGCCAGTGAGAGAGCTGGAGGCTGGAGAGGGAAGACACAGTGCAGTCATCATGTCGGAGACAGTCACCTGACCTGCCTTGTTGTCTGCAGCAGCAGGTTAGTGTCTGTGATCATCAGCCAGGCTAAGTGTTCCTTCTTCCCCAGTGCCCATCTACCAGGAGCTATTCCCTGACACACGGATATCTGTACACTGAGTGTCCAAGTGTACAGATATATCAGTGTTGTATACAAGGAAAAGCTCTCAATATACAGATATCAGTGTCAGGGAAAACACTCAGTGTATAGATGTCAGTGTAACACATAAGGAATAGCACCAAGTGTATAACTGACATCTATACACTGAGTGTTTTCCCTGACACTGATATCTGTATATTGAGAGCTTTTCCTTGTATACAACACTGATATATCTGTACACTTGGACAAAAAGAACCATCAGTGAGAAGAATGTTCCTTACATTAGTGGTCAGCAGAAAGAATGTTCCTTACATTGGTGGTCAGCAGAAAGAATGTTCCTTACATTGGTGGTCAGCAGAAAGAATGTTCCTTGCATTGGTGGTCACCAGAAAGAATATTCCTTGCATTGGTGGTCTGTGCGAATAATGTTCCCTACATTGGTGGTCCCCAGAAAGAATGTTCCTTACATTGGTGGTCACCAGAAAAAATTGTTCCTTGCATTGGTGGTCTGTGCAAATAATGTTTGTTACATTGGTGGTCACCAGAAATAATGTTTCTTACATTGGTGGTCACCAGAAATAATGTTTCTTACATTGGTGGTCACCAGAAAGAATGTTTCTTACATAGGTGGTCAGCAGAAAGAATGTTTCTTACATTGGTGGTCAGCAGAAAGAATGTTCCTTGCATTGGGGGTCACCAGAAAAAATTGTTCCTTGCATTGGTGGTCTGTGCGAATAATGTTCCTTACATTGGGGGTCAGCAGAAAGAATGTTCCTTACATTGGTGGTCTGTGCGAATAATGTTCCTTGCATTGGTGGTCACCAGAAAGAATTTTCCTTGCATTGGTGGTCACCAGAAAGAATGTTCCTTGCATTGGTGGTCACCAGAAGAATGTTCCTTGCATTGGGGGTCAGTGGGAAGAATGTCCCTCAAGGTAACCCCTGGGAGAGCGCTTCTCCTAGGGGGTTATCTGATTGGGGGAGGAGCCGTGAGAACCACGCGGGGACCCCAGAAGACCAGGTTCAGGGCCATTCTGTGCAAAACGAACTGAACAGTGGAGGTAAGTATGACATGTTTGTTATTTTTTTTTTAAAAAAGAGAGCCTTTACAATCACTTTCATTTTGGAAATGTATCGTTGTTGCACTTTCTTTAATATAAGTTTATTTTTCTTTATATTCTATAATTACCATTTTATTTTGAACATAGTGTAGAGAAATTCTGTGACGAACGCATGTAGTGTGGGCAGTACAATATGATTTGTGTGGGTGTGGCTTGAGTACGGGTGGGAACACATGGTCGGGGACAGGGGGCCCCAGGATCTCCTATTGCCCGGGGGCCCCATGAGTTGTCAGTCCGCCCCTGGTAGTGATGTGAATACATCCTCTTCAAGTATACTCCCTTTGCTTAGCATTAAGGTGCTTAATAAGGATATGAATGATATAATTACAGCCCAGGTGATTTTAACATGACTTATGATGTTTTTTTTTCTCATACTTCCTTTTTATTTTTGTTCCTCCAACTTTAAGGCTTCATTTCCATGGATGTTTTAAAAAATGGGCTATAAAGCTAGTACAGATGCCAGAAAAAAAGCAGCGTTTTTTTCCGCAATTTTTTCAGCATTTTGCATTGAATTCAATGCACGTTTTGCCCCATGTACCCCATACTCATTCACGTAGGGTGGGGGGCCGAAGGGTCTGGTAACATCCTGGGGGGGAACCTCACGCAAATCTTTTTTTAATCCTCCTTCACTTTTGCCGGCGTCTGACGTCTTTACAGCTCTAACGCTGGAGCTTTAGAACGCACTGGTCCTGGTTTTTTTTGCAGCTTAAAAACGGCTATCTAGACTAACATGGAGAGCCGTTTTTAAGCTGCAAAAAATGCTCAGAAAAGTGGCTGTACAAACGTCCGTGGAAATGAAGCCTTAAGCTCGTTGAAAATGTTAAAGGAGAAGGAATGTTAGGGAAGGAGAGCACAACTGGAAGCTGCAATGAAAAAGAAAAGAAACACACAAGAATATATAGTAGAAACAAAACAAAAAAAAAAAAGCAAAATAGAGGCAACCAAAAAAACAAAGAGGAGGGATCAATACAGAGATAGGGAAGGGGAAAAAAATGAGAAAATATGAAAATAAACACAGACACAAAAATAAAGAAAGTATAAAGCATAATAACATTTCAGAGGAAAAACATAAAAGAAAAATAATTAATCGGAGGATTAAAGGACTAAAGATAGGTGGGATGAGAAAATGAGGAAAAAAGTTCTAAAAAAAACAATGAAGGTAAGGCAGAAAATATTATAGAAGCCAAGTTAAGGAAAAATAGCAAGTAGAACAATACATTAAAAGGAGCAAGCTACAGAAAGAAAAAGAAAAAAATATAAATATACAAAAGAAACAAAGGTGTCAGAAAATGTAGTGAAAAAAAATCACAAAACAAAGGAAACAGAAAAAAAAGGAGGTGACAAAAAAATAAATAAAAAAAAAATTGAATCAGGAAAGTCAATTAATAAGAAAGGAAATAAATTCAGTAAAAAAATTAAGAGATGATGGAGAAGGAAAAGACAAAAGGAAATGGTAAAGTAAAATGAAAAAAAAAAAAAAAAAGAGAGATAGGGATAAAAGAGATATAAAATAAATATTAGAAAATTAGGTGCCTTCGAGACAAGGTAGGTACCAATTTTTTTTGGTACTAAAGCTGATTTCCGGACACAACCGAAAACATAATAAAATCCCCCAGCCCCTTATTTTTTCTGTTATTTAAAGCGGAGCTCCACCCTCAAATTAAACTCTGCATCATCACTTTTAAAAAAAAATCATTAGCCGAGAAAAAATTTTTTTTTTTTACATACTTTAAAATGGTTGTTGCTAGGCAGACTTCCTAATCTGCCTTCTTCCTGTTCCGCGGACGTTTTCCCCTGCCTACACCGCACAGACTCCTGGGATTGGTGAGTCACCTCCCCCTCCTAGTCACTCAGTATAACAGTAACACCCCCCCACATTGTAAACTAAAGAGGCACACTCGCGGCACCCGCGAATCCCCCCCCCGCTTCTCAACATTGTAAACTAAAGAGGCACACTCGCGGCACCCGCGGACCCCCCCCCCCCGCTTCTCAACATTTTTAAATAAAGAGGTACACTCGCGGCACCCACGAATCCCCCCCCTGCTTCTCAATAATTTTAACTAAAGAGGCACACTCGCGACACCCGCGCAAATCCCCCCCCCGCTTCTCCACATTTTTAACTAAAGAGGCACACTGGCGGCACACGCGAATCCCCCCCCCGCTTCTCAAAATTTTTAACTAAAGAGGCACACACGCGGCACCCGCGGATCACCCCACGGGGGTGCATAAGGGGTTGCCGCGGCAACTTCGTCTGACACTGCCGTGCGAGATCTACAAAGCTGAAATCCAGGAAGTAATACAGTCTGGCTTCATATGCCCACACTTAAGATGGCCACGGCCTAATGCTAGTTTATAAAGTGTCTAAATGCTGTAATAACCTAACAAAACGGACCTTAGTTTACAGACTAACTTTAGTAGAATACATTAAGCTTGTGTATTACAGGGGTATTTATATTTAAAAAGTGTAATTTTGTCCGGAACTCCGCTTTAATTCAAAGTTACCTATCAGGGGTTTGCTTGATGAGAAAAAAAAACTTATTTTGGACAACCATCCCAGCTATTGAGGGATAACAGTGACATTTTCTTTGAATAAACAATTGAATTGCTGATTGTATACCATTAGGGGCTTTCCCTTATCTTTCTGTACTGTCTAACACCTATTAAATAGCTTACAGGTACATTTTCTCCCACTTCCTGTTTTGTCTGACATCTGTCAAATAGACATAATATATCTTTCAACGAGAGATCACAAATGTTAACAAAGGTCCCACCCTCTCACACTCAATCCACACATGAAAACTGATTAAGGGGGCTTTCACTTTAGGAGGCTGAAAAGGTTATTATATACTCTGTTTCATTTATTACAAAATACATTGAAAATACTGGAATGTTCATTGAATCAATGTTAATTTTTGTTGATATATATCCATTAGACCCCATAGTCTATATATTGAATGTAGCATCTCCTGTACATTTACCATAAAAATGAATATACTTAGCTTGTATAATGTCTTGGTTACACTATGATATATGAGGAGGATATTAAAACCTGCTGAACATATTTAACTTGTAGCAGGTGGGCGGATTCCAGTAAAAAGCAAACAGTTACAATGGATTATGCAAGAGATTGTAACATCAAAGTATGATAAATTGGGGACTGAGTGAAGTTGTACTTTGTGGTTTTGATAAGCGTTTACATGTTAGCACGAAATATACAATGAATGGAAGATCTATTTTTACCCCATCTGACTTTATATTTTTAATGTTTTTTTTTAATTCTTCCGGAGATAGCCATTCTTCATGTTTGTGTTCATACTTTGCAGTTCTGGTGTATAAAAAATGTCATAAAATGTCAAAGAACACTATTATAAAAACTCAGGGCCAGATTCACAGAAGAAGTACGCCGGCGTATCTACTGATACACCGGCGTACTTTCAAATTTGCAGCGTCGTATCTTTAGTTTGAATCCTCAAACCAAGATGCGACGGCTTCTGGCTTCGATCCGACAGGCGTACGGCTTCGTACGCCTTCGGATCGTAGGTGCAATACTTCGGCGCCCGCTGGGTGGAGTTCGCTTCGTTTTCCGCGTCGGGTATGCTAATTAGCTTTTTCCGTCGATCCACGAAGGTACGCGCGGCCGTCGCATTCTCTTATGTCGTCGCTAGTCGGCTTTTCCCGGCGCATAGTTAAAGCTGCTATTATGTGGCGTATAGATAGACTTACCATGTTAAAGTATGGCCGTCGTTCCCGCATGGAATTTGACATTTTTATTTTTTGCGTAAGTCGTCCGTGAATAGGAAAGGACATAACTCACGTCGAAGTTCAAAAAATGACGTCGGTGCGACGTCATTTCGCGCAAAGCACGGCGGGAAATTCCAAAACGGAGCATGCGCAGTTCAATCGGCGCGGGGACGCGCTTCATTTAAATGAATCATGCCCCTTACCCGCCCAATTTGAAATACGCGCCGAGAAATACACTACGTCGCCGTAACTTACGGCGCCAAATCTTCCTGGATTTGAAAATGCGCCAGGTAAGATACGGCGGCGTAGCGTATCTCTGATACGCTGCGCCAGGGTAATTCTATGTGAATCTGGCCCTCAGTGTTTTTTATATATAATGATAGCTCAGCAAAGATCATTGAATATTTTAAAAATAAATAAAATTTAGAACTATAATCATTTAAAAAATAAATAAATATATATATATACAGTATATATATATATATATATATATATATATATATATATATATATATATATATATATATATATATATAATGCAGTCTGTCACTCCATAGCATTCTCACTTCACTCTAATGCCGCGTACACACGGCCGTTTTTTGTCTTGTAAAAAAACGTATTTTTTTCCCATGAAAATAAACAACGTTTTTCAAACTTCATTTTAAAAAACGACATTGCCTACACACCATCGTTTTTTCAAAATGCTCTAGCAAAGCGCGGTTACGTTCAGCACGTGCGGCGGCACTCTGTTCCATTCAAGCTCGGGTCATAACTTGCTTCTGAGCATGCGAGGGTTTAAAAACGTCGTTTTAAACGTCGTTTTAGCCCACACACGGTCATTTTGAAAAACAACATAAAAAATTGAAGCATGTTCGAATTTTTTGGGTCGTTTTTCAGAAGACATAAAATTACGTTTTCCCCACACACGGTCATTTTAAATGACGTTTTTAAAAATGTCGTTTTTTTTCATCACAAAAAACGACCGTGTGTACGCGGCATAAATGACAAACAAATTACAGCCTAACTCCAGCTTGAACTTTCGAAGAAGTTACAGCAATGTTTTTTTCCCCCTGACAGTTGTGACAGTATAATAGCTTGTCCAAACCCCTATAACTGTCACTTTTGCTGGAAAGCTTGACCTGCAATTAAATTTGAAAAAAAAAAAAAATACATAGAACATGTTTTATGTATTCATTAACTTGAAAAGGAAGTTTTAGTGGGGTGATTTATAGTCCAGTTGTTTTTATGAAGCAGAACCTTCTGGTAGCCAAACATGAGATTTAAAATTTGTGTGAACCCTTAGTAAACAACCCATTCAGTTTAAAATATAAATGTAAGGCAAACCATTTGTTTGTGTGTAAAAGAAAACTGGCCATGCTGGGATGGATGTGCTTCTGTGCCTAGCATGGTCAGTTTTAAATAGCAAAGCAGGGGAACTGGCAGGATCCTCAGGTATTTCACACAAAGGAAGAAATACAAAAAGAACAGGATACTTTTTAACACAAGCACATGGTACAACAGGCCCATATCAGCAATATGAAATGTTGGGGTAACAATCACTTTAAGCTCAACAGAGAAGATCAACCAGGATTCTGGTTAGAAGAGACTGGATTTGGTTGAGAAATCAGCACCAAGAATGTTCCCTTTCAGCCCACTCCCCACTTGGCCTCATAACAGGCAGATGTTAATTCAGTGCCAACAGTGGCAAATATATTATGTAACGCTTGACAAAGCTGGTTTAGGACATAACCAACTAAAAAGAAATTGTAAGCAATACAATCAGTCAACCTAAATTTAAAGCTGCCCATTCACAACAGACTGTCCACCCAAATATTTTCCTTTAGCCCAGGTTCACACTGGCTGCGGGAGTGAAGCCGTGCAAGTTTAGCTGAACTCGCACGATTTCACTCCCGCTGGCAGTCCCGATTTCGGCCGCGATTTAAGAGACATCTGTGCAGGTTTCTGCACAGATGTCAATGTAAATCGCTGCCCGAAATCGCAAAAAGTAGTACAGGAACTACTTTTTGAAATCGGTGCAGCGCCGCAAATGCGGCGTCGCACCGATTAGGACGGTGTCATTGCCGAAAATTGACGGCAAATGCCGCTGATTTGAAATGCGATTATACATGTGAAATCGCATCTCAAATCGAAGCAAATCGTACCCAGTGTGAACCTGGGCTTAGAGTGGCTGGTGGCACAACCAGAAAATGGTGTTGGTCCTTTGCATTTATTGTCACATCCAACAAATATTGTCAGCTCACACAGGTGACAAGAAAAGGAAACACCCACTTGTGTTTAAAGCTGATTTCCATGTTTCATTTGCCTTTAAATAGTTTGGACAAAGCTCACTAACAGTTGCAATGGCTCTGTGGGCTGTATAAACTGTATGGAGCCTTTGCTACATATAGTTTACAATGCTGTTTTCCTGCAGAGGTTTTGGAACTTCCCATCCTGCTCCTAGAACAGGCTAAGTCGGTAAGGTGGGCTGGTGTCACAAACTCCTGCTCAGCCTAGAATACTCTCTTGTTTAGTTCTCTAGTGTTTTTTGGGTTGGCGGATACCACCCTGGAATGTGAGATTGGTTTTAAATTTTTTAATAAAAGTAGATTTTTGGGAATTACGCTATGGGGGCCCATCTCTTTTTTAAAATGAGGATCCGATACTAGGACTAGACAGGAGGATATGTTTGATTGCTTAAAATCCAGTGAACCAATGACAGCAGAGAGTGCCATTTGAAAGCCTTGGAGGTCTGGAGGATGAAACAAAGGAGCGATCGAGCTGCGTGCTAGCCGCATATACTTCTAAATGATATACCCCTGACGGGGTAATAGTAGTTGGTGAGTGGGAACCCAAAAGGGGAGCACAAGAGTCACCTGATTCCTTCTCCAACTACAGCAAGCACAAGTCAGTTTGGATTTTTTTTGTACTTGTTATAGAAATTTTGTGTGATACACATTTGGACTATATATACTTTTTAGAACTTTATCAACTATGGCCCGGATTCACATACATCGGCGCATATTTATGCCGCCGTAGCGTATCTCTTTTACGCTACGCCGGCGCAGCGCACATAGGCAAGCACTGGATTCACAAAGCACTTGCTCCCACTCGCTGTTAAAGATATGCTGGTTTTTCTCGGCGTAAGCCAGCGTAGGTGGAAGTGGGCGTGAGCCATGCTAATGTGGCGTGACCCCATGCAAATGATGGGCCAAGCGTCATAGAAGTACTTAAAATGAACGGCACATGCACCGTCCCGTGGCCGCATCCCTGTGCGCATGCTCATAATCACGTCAGAACTACTCCCTAAGATAAGACGGATCACTGCCTACGACATGAACGTAACCTCCGCCTAGTCATATTCACGTACAACTTAAACGACAAAAGATACGACGGCTTGTGTTCCCTGGTCCATACCTTTACATGAGTTGCACCTCCTATATGGGGAATAACTTTACGCCGGACGTACGACTTACGCAAACCGCGTATATTATGTTCCGGGCGCAACTACGTTCGTGAATCGGCGTATCTCCCTCATTTGCATATGTGCATAGAAAATCAATGGGAGCGGCAAATGCGCCCAGCGTTAATATGCGCCCACGATACGACGGCGTAGGAAAGATTAAGCCTATTTTCAGGCGTATCTCAGTTTATGGGCACGGCGCATAGATACGACGGCGCATACTTACACTTACGCGGCGTATCTGGAGATACGTCGGCGTAAGTGCTTTGTGAATCCGTGCCTATATTTTTATATGAACTTTATTTCTTTATATGAGTTTTATCTTTATATGACTTTTTCTATTATTACATTTGCTTTTTGTTTGTTTGCACAGTGCTCAGCACAGGAGCACAGTCATTCTTATTAGCCATTGTGTGGTTAAATTAGGATACTTTGAGTGTTATATGATAGTGGAATTATTCGATATAATCACTTATGATCCTTGGGCTGGATTCAGGTAGGAATTGCGCCCTCTTACGGAGGCGCAGCGTACCGTTTTAACGCTGCGCCTCTGTAAATTACCTGCGCTACGCTTCATTCATGAAGCAGTAGCTACGTAATTTGCGCGGGCGCTCTTAAAACTGCCCGGCGTAAGGGCGCGTAATTTAAATGATCCCGTAGGGGGCGTGGATCATTTAAATTAGCCGCGTTCCCGCGCCGAACGTAATGCGCATGCTCCGTCAGGAAACTTTCCCGACGTGCATTGCGGCAAATGACGTCGCAAGGATGTCATTTGCTTCAACGTGAACGTAAATGGCGTCCAGCGCCATTCACGATTCACTTACGCAAACAACGTAATTTTCAAACATCGCGACGCGGGAACGACGGGTATACTTAGCATTGGCTGCCCCTGCTAATAACATGGGCAGCCTTACGCGGAAAACCGGCGAACGTAAACTGCGTACGTAGGGCGCGCGTACGGTTGTGAATCGGCGTTAGTATGCAATTTGCATACTCTACGCTGACCACTAAGGGAACGCCACCTAGCGGCCATCGTAAGAATGCAGCCTACGATACGACGGCATAAGAGCCTTACGCCAGTCATATTTTAGGCTGCAGTCGGCGTAATGAGCTTTCTGAATACAGAAAAGTCGTTACGCCGGCGCAACTAAGCAATTGCGCTGCGTAACTATGGTTACGCAGACGCAATTGCTTACTGAATCCACCCCCTTGTTTTTCTGCAGTGTTTAGAGGAGCTCAGTCACTTTTTCAACCCATAATGGCACAGTCACTTCACTAACCTATGTTTGGTTAAGTAATCAAACTTTAAGGATTGCTTTTTGCGTTACATGCCAGTGGATTATTGCTGTTAGTACTCAGCATTTTATATAAGGTCAGCTATTTAGGGTCACCCTAGACCATTGGCTCACTTATTGGTGTTATTAATTAGAGTACATTTACCTGTGAAGTGCGACCTGACAGATCACTCCTCAGTTCATAGGTAGCACCACTTTCCGCATTTCATATACACATTAGTTGAAGAGTTAAACTTATGTTACAAGTGTTATAATATCCCACATTTTCTAGGTTGTTCTAAACACCGGCAAGCTATAATTTAATTGGGTATTTTTAGACATTGTAGGTCATTTAGTGAAATTCACCACTACTTCAACTAGACATCAAAACGGGGGCACCACTCTATTATGTGATGGCATAGTGCTCGTGGGTAACATAGGTATTCAAGTTTTGTGTCTTGTTCTAGGGTGTCAAACTCCATTTCATTGCATTATAACTAAGAGCCTGTTGTATGGGGTGCGCTACATACAGAATGTAGAGTTCAGGAGTGTGTTACATACAGAGTGAGTTCAGGGATGCACTATGTACAGAGTGAGTGTTTTAGGGTGCGCTATGTACATGCAGGGTTCAGAATTTTGTTGCTTACAGAGTGCAGGGTCCAGAAGTTCATTACATACAGAGTTCGAGGTTCAGGATTTTGTTATGTACAGAGTGCAGGGTTCAGGAGTTTGTTATGTACAGATTGCAGGGTTCAGGAGTTTGTTATGTACAGAGTGCAGGGTTCAGAAGTTCATTACATGCAGGGTACAGGGTTCAGGAGTACGTGTCCCACGGTAAGTGTGTGCAGGGATCTGTTAGATCCCAGAGGTGCTAAGAGCAGAGCTGTCCCTTGTAAACACTGAATGCTTCTGGTTTACAAGCAGAGTGAATGGTGAAAGCCAGAGGTGGAGGAATGGAATTCTGCTAATTTCCAGCTGCAAAACCGGGTATGAAGGCCACATGATAAGGCCTGGTGGGCCAAATTGGGGCCTGGGCCTTTTGTTTGACATATGTGGTCTAGTTGATAAATTTCTCCATCAAGTGATGTCATAGCCATGTGTTGTTGATTCCAAGGAGGTAGTGCTACGTAAAATGATGGAAGCATTATTTACAAACTGATCCGTTTCCGTTATGAACTGGCACATTTGTGTGATAATGTGTTTAGTCATAAATAGCTGCGATATTTTTTAGGCAAAGATTTTTCTGTATCGAAATTGTAATTATTAGCAAAGTCTGAAATTGCAAGATGGGGTTCATAACTAAAAGGCATGTACCAATTTCCTCTGACTTCAAAATAAAAGTTTTCTGAGAAATTAAGCAGTGTACATTTTTACCTGATATGTATCCGTATATATCCGGAGAGTAAATGCCCCAATTTTGTGACAGTAGGATTGCATTGATATGTAATATTGTAATCTAATGTTACACATCTAATTTCTTCCATAGACCCCCGACTTCTTATAGCTTGTACCAATTGGATATGATCATGCTAATAAACACCTTTTTCTAAATATATGAGATGCTGTAGAAATCCATATTACAATGTAAGGCTCCATGCGCACTGAAGCTGATAAACCGTAGTTTATTGGCGTCTTGGCTTTTTTTTAAAAGCCCATAAACTGCACTCTATGTTAGCCTATGTGTCCATGCACACATGGAAGTTTTTTAGTGTTAATGAGCAGTGGAGATTATGGGCTTTTTTCTGAACACCAGAAATTTGCGTTCAAAGTGCCATTTTTCGGCAGGAAAAAATGCTAAAAAACGCGAAACGCTGAAAAACGCTCATTACTGCTCAAAAACGCTCAAAAACCCTGCTCACCAGCGTTTTTTAGCGTTTCTTATCCATTGAAAAAAAAAAGCTACACTGAAAGACGCTAATAAACACTATTGCAAAAATGCTAAAAAACATTGAAAGGCTCCCTGCAAAGCTACTGGCGTTTTTTATAGCTTTTTTTTTAGCTTCCAGTGTGCATGGAGCCCAAGGCTGAATTCCTTTGTATATTCCATCTGGATCAGCGTTATTGTCACTTTAATGTGAAGAAAAATGACTGCAAGAAATTGAAAGTCAACTTCATGTGCTATGTAAAATTTTCTGCTGTATTTCTTATAAACTAAATGCTATTCGCTGGAAAAAGTAAAAGAATGAGGAAATGAAAATAATTTATCATTTGTCTATAACATATTCTTGTTTTTGCTTAAAACGTTGGGCAGAAAAGTTGAAGTCATCAGCCTGGTTTCCTGCCTAGTATGTAGTAGGGCTGAATGAAAGCCTATAGTGTGATAGATTTGGTAAGATAGAGGCGGAGATAAGCATAGGAAAAAATGATAGAAACAGGTGTCACATTTACATTGGGGTCTGATGAGCAGTAGAATATGCTGTCGTTGTGTGGAGGCCCTCTTCTGCTGCACGCAACTGATATGTGAATGAATAACCCAAAATTTACCTGAACCCTAGTTACGTATGTCATTCCCCACAGATGCATTGAGTTAAGTTCTAAGACGTAATGCAGCCATGGTTCTGTGGATAATTCTAACAGGTCTGGTCACATTGGTTCAGTGTAAAGGTAAGTAAAAACTATTTTGGTTCTAAATGCAAATATATCAGTTATACTATCAAATTGTTCCATTATACGATTATGACACCTCTCGAAGGACCTGTATTTTAGCTATTTGTAAAATATATGCAGTATGTTATCAAGTTTAATTATGGATTAAATGCATGTATTTTAGTAAAGGTAAAAAAAAAGGTAAAAGGTTCCTTTTAGGAAAGGCGATGTGTTAACAAATTAATTTGCTGGCTGGTGTTATTGGTTACAAGTAACAATACACCTGACATATGTGGAATTATAATGGATTTTCCACTGTTGGTTTTGTGTTCTACAACATCATGCCAGCTATAGGTATTAAAGGTTGAACCTGATAGCCACAGTTTTTTTTTTAATCATTACTGAGCTAATAAAATTAAGTAGTGGAAGGAGCAATTCTAGGCTGTAGTCTTTAGCAACTGTTTGAATTTTACTATTCAGCAGCTGCAATTGCTTCTAGTTTCTGTTTAATGATACACTTGCTGCCTTATGTAATACATGTACTAACTAAATTGATCTATATCCAGCTCCAGTAAATCATCATCTTCTCAATCAAGAAAGTTCCCTATGTATTATGTGGTTTTATGTATGTTTGTGCCTAATGAACATTTAAATCTTTCAGCTTATAAAATAAGTTTTACTAAGAGAAATACAGAGGCTTGTCATTGCTAAGTTTCTTCTGAAAATGCTAGTTGCTTGGCTGTCTCTGATTGCAATAACTTCTGATTCACTGACCTGAAACAAGCACACAGGACATCAGAAGTTCTGATCTGCATGTTTGCTATAAATCACTGCCTCAGAAATAATTCTGAAACCACTAAATTGGAGTAAGTTGAATCTTATCACATCCTAATGCACATCAATATGCAGCCAGGAAGAGGTGGTCTTTATGGCTTTGTTTTTTTTCTCTTGTTAAGTGGGTTTCTTGTTTTCCGGATACTCAAGCAGTCATATGGGCTGCTATGTACATGTTTACAAGTTGATATTGAGTTTCAGTTACCCTGACCTAATTGAACATGACAGTCAACTACTGTTACACATTTAAAAATATTTTAAAGTTAGGAAATATTAAGGCTGCCACTGCTGACCTATACCTCTAAATATTCGACTTCCTTTGCTGCCCTTCCAATTTAGTGGTTTCAGAATTTTTCCTTAGGCTTGATTCACACCTATGCAGTTTTACTGCTTTTTGCATTTTGCAGATTTGCTCTACAGTCCATTTACCATGGTTTCCTATGGAACATGTTCTGTAGTGCAAATCTGCAAAATGCAAAATCACTAAAAATGCATAGGTGTGAATCAAGCCTAAGGGACAATTCTGAAACCACTAAATTGGAAGGGCAGCAAAGGAAGTCGAATCTTTAGAGGTATAGGTCAGCAGTGGCAGCATTAATATTTCCTAACTTTAAAATATTTTTAAATGTGTAACAGTAGTTGACTGTCATGTTCAATTAGGTCAGGGTAACTGAAACTCAATATCAACTTGTAAACATGTACATAGCAGCCCATATGACTGCTTGAGTATCCTGAAAACAAGAAACCCACTTAACAAGAGAAAAAAAACAAAGCCATAAAGACCACCTCTTCCTGGCTGCATATTGATTCTTAAATATCCTACAAGAGTAAACGGCACGCTGTAGTGTTTTTTTTATTATAAAAATTATAATATATAACCTATATACAAAAGTATTTGATCCCATACAAAAACTGCAATAACTGACATGTTATGTAACTTTTGGTAAGTGACAGTTGGAATTGGATTTTTAATACGATTACGGGACATGAAGGCAGTCATTTGCGCAGCAATTGCTGTCAATTTGTTACTCCACAAAAGTTTAATACTGGTTTTAATATAGATTTGTGAAGTCCAAATTTTATCCTTTGTTGAGCCTGATGAAAAGGAAGTGGTGTTGCCTACAAAATGCATTGGATGTTTTTATATAACTTTTTTCTTACCAGCAATTAAAATGACCTTTGATTATTTTGTCCCGTTTTGGTATTGCACTCCTTTCTGTATTTCTATGATTTGTAATCTCATCCCATGTCTCTAATATATAAAGTGAGTTTGGTATACTAAAGTAGTAGTGTGTGTTTACTTACGTTGGCTACAAATGGTACAGGTAAAGTTGGCATGCAGTAAATGTTTCTATTATATCAGTAAATTGTAGTCAATATGCATGCATTCAGCGGGGTTGACTTACCAGAAATTTAGGAGATGTTCACTTCAAAGTGTATCTTAAAGTGGAACTTCACTCTCTCAATCAACATTGATTATTTTTCATCAATATGCTGCTAGCATTAGTAAATAAATAGGAAAGCATATCATATTTGCTTGTTTTAAACTTTTTTTTTTTTTTACATGTCTTCAGTTATTTCCTTGTTTCCATGCCTAGGCAAATTATGTCATACATCCCAGGAGTCTTCAGTAGGGAAGGAGGGACTTTCTTAGCTAAGCAAATTTTTCTCTGCTTGCATGTCTGAGCTAAGGGCGGGTGAATTCCAGGAAGTAAATGTTACCTGAATCATCTGCCCTTACTCAAGATGGCCATGGCCGGAAATTCTAGAGGGTATTTTTCATAGTGAATTCTTAACAAAATAAAGCATGGAGACCTGAATGGATGGGGGCGTTTTCTTTAAATATTAAACATGAATTAAATAGCATTTTTGGTTTGTGGTGTTCAGATGAAGTGTAGTTCCACTTTAACTAAACTTACAGAATATGGTTAAGCTCTGTTCACTTCAATTATCCAATCCTAAGTAAGGAAATAAACACATTTTTAAAAAGAAAGGGGTAGATCCACGTACAACGGCGCATTATTGCACCGGGCGTAGCGTATCTAAGATACACTACGCCGCTGTAACTTACTTTTTTTTTTTTAATCCTCAACGAATTTAAGCCGTAAGTTACGGCGGCGTAGTGTATCTTTTGCGGCGTAAGGGTGCGGAATTCAAATGGAAGTGATGGGGGCGTGTTTTATGTAAATACGTTGTGACCCGATGTAAACAACGTTTTTTTTTAAACTGCGCATGCGCCGTCCGTGGGGGTATCCCAGTGTGCATGCTCGAAATTAACCCGGAACAAGCCAATGCTTCTGGTGACGTCATTCTACGCAAATCCCTATTCGCGAACGACTTACGCAAATGACGTAAACATTTCAAATTTCTAGGCGGGAAGGACGGCCATACTTAACATTGAGTACGCCTCATAACAGCAGCTTTAACTATACGGAGGAAAAAGCCGAACGCAAACGACATAAATAAATGCGCCGGCCAGACGTACGATCGTGGATCGCCGTAACTAGCTAATAAGCATACTCGACGCGGATTTAGACAGAAACGCCACCTAGCGGCCGCCGACAAATTGCAGCTTAGATCCGACGGCGTACTAAGACGTACGCCTGTCGGATCGACCCGAGATGCCGTTGTATCTTGTTTTGTGGATACAAAACAAAGATACGACGCGGGAAATTTTAAATTACGCCGGCGTATCAATAGATACGCCAGTGTAATTCTTTTGTGGATCTGCCCCAAAATACCTAACATATGATTAGGTATTTAAACCGAACATAGCTTTCCTTTATTCAGTAATCCTTGTAAAGTGAGCATTCCTTATTCTTTTGTAAGGAAATTCTACTGAATGCATCATATTTACTACAATTTCTATTTCATAGATATATTATAGATGCAATCGTTGTATGTCTGCTTCATCTGTATCACCATCAAAAATCATTATTAAGTCCCAAAGGAGCTGTGATAATTGAACTTTAATTATAATTTAACTGGCAGGTTAAAGCAGGAAACCAACCCTATGGCTAAATTCATAGATGGAAAAACACAGATTTGAACTGCAAGATTTTCCAAAATATTGTAATTTTTGTCAGACACTTGTGATTCACACATCCCTAAAATACTGCACACCCAGGGTGGTAGCACCAGTACTCAATGTTACAGCATTGCATTTCCTTTGTTACTTGACTATGAACGCGAACCATTACACAGATAAAAATCCACTTTGCGCTTCTGCCCTATTGTAAGATGCCTAAATCACTATCCCATCAGAGCCCTGTGATTGAAATATGTTAAAAGGGCAGCAATGTGTAAGGCAATAGAGCACCATTTGCTTACATTGACAAACTTCCCCCCTCCCAGTCTAATTTATTTAATGCATAGGACTGTGATAGGTAGATTCGGGCACTTCCGAGAATGTCTTGATTCTATCCTTGCCCCCAGTGCAATCAGTGTTTCCTCCCACCAACTTCTGTGTCACTACAGGACACAGTAAAAAAAAAAGTGAACAGAGGGGGAACCACTGAGTGCAAAAGGATACAAGGAACATCAACACTTCTGGAAGTGTCTATTTCTGAAGTATTCCTAAAGTTTTCTTCACCTGGCTGCTTAGTAATTTTTCAAAATCTAATTTGCAACTTGGCTAAAATGTGTTTTTAGTATTTATTTGAAGTTCAGTGACCAAATGATTACATAAAGCAAATGTACATTTTTCCCTTACATTACTAACTAATGTCTTTATATGTAACAAAGTCTCGCCAGGTTTGTGCTTACTCAACCACCCCCATAAGATGAAACTTATACTGGATGGGGTTGTACACATGCCACAGCAACAATTTTTTTTTAATGGCAAAAACTATACCCTATATTGCATTTGACAACCACCCTGCAAGCATGTGTAATACATGCAGTTGCAGCGCAAATGGGGAGGAGGTGACATATTGCCTCCCAGTTGCCTGTCAATTGGCCTTGAAAAAAACAAGCCACCACTGATCACTTTTTGGAAGGTGTGACAAGGACTGCCACAAGTGTGGGTGACCCCTTGAAGTTACACTGCTGAAAATAGATGGGGGATTTAATAAAGGGTAATATAGACACCCTTTAGAATTCTGTCAGGTTTCCACACCACATTTGTCGGTGTTTGCATCTGATTCATGTTCCTGTCAGAGACCTGGCCCTGAGGTCAAAGATTTTTATTCAGTTTAACAGCAGCTTTGCTACCGCCCATTGCCATCCATGGTCAACCAAATGTAAGGCAGACTTGGTGTGGGAACTCGTCCCAAATATACCCAAGAGTAGTGTTGCTCACGAATATTCGCATTGCGAATATTCGACTCGAATATAGCATATTCGAGAAATCGCGCTATATTTCGAAATTCGCGGTGAATATTCGCAATTCCGAATATTCGATTTTTTACAATTTTTTTTTTGAATCAGATCACATCCTAGATATCTCCATCGACGTCTAAAAGCATTGCTGGTATCATTAGAGACCCTGGGCCGAGTAGCTGAAGCGTTCATTGAATTTTCCAGAAAGATCGCAATGCGATTATTCGGCAAACGCAATATCGCGCGATTATTTTCCTCGCCCCGATCTTCCGCATCAGAGCGATTTTTACAGTTTCATTTTTAAAACAGATCACATCCTAGTGATCTCCATAGACGTCTGAAAGCATTGCTGGTATGATTAGAGCCATTGGGCCGAGTAGCTGAAGCGATCATTTTATATTGCCGAATATTCGCAATGCGAATATTCGGCAATAGGAATATTGCGCGATTATTTGCTCCGCCCTTTTGCATCAGAGCCAATCAGAGTTCTCCTTCCACACTCGTCACAGGTTAGCAACCAATAGGAACCTGCCTGCATGGACATTATATAAGCTCACTCCCAGCACCATTTCATTGCAGATTCAGAAGCTGGCTATAGAGTGTGGAGGCTGTTTCTGTGTTCCTGGTTTCCTGTGTCTTTGTTCTTGATTGATTTAGATCATCACCAGCATTGCTATTTAGTGATTCCAGTGGATCTTTTCCAGTATATCAACTGCTTTTTTCAAAGCAATAGACCCAAGAGCTTTTTTCAAAGCTACGTTTTGTGCTGTTTTGTGCTGTTTTTTTCATTTGTGTTACTGTTTGATCCTGCAATCCTCCCTGTTCAGTTATATTTGCAAGAGATTTCAGAACACGTTTTGCTGAGCTTTATAAAAGAGCTTTTCTAAAAGCTAAGTTTTGTTCATCTTGTGTTACTGTCAGATCTTGCAGGTTCGCTGTTCAGTGATATTTGATAGGCATCTCAGTTCAAATTTTGTTTAGTTTTCCCTAAAGAGCTTTTATAAAAGCTAAGTTTTGTGTTCAGTTTAGTTAAATTTTGTGTAGTAAGTGTACACACTGTTAGTGTACATTTATTTCATCTAGCTTAGCTTAGTGTGTGTTTAGTGTCTGTGTTTTGTGTTTAAAAAAAAAAAAAAAAAAAAAAAGTTAGTGTTTGTTTAGTGCTTTTTTTTTTTTTTTTTTTATTTTGTAGTCCTTGTCTGGTGTACTACTTTTCTTATAGTTTAGTAGCTGTCTGTGTACGTCTTTGTCTGCGTGCCTGTCTTGTAAAAAAAACACAAAAACACATTTTGTTCACATTTTCCCCCCCAATAAAGTTTAACCCCCCCACACACATATCAGCAATTATGAGCGGCATCCGTGGCCGTGGCAGTAGGGGTAGGGGAGTTACTCCCAGTGCTGGATCGCTGCCAGCACGGGGTACCTCTCGTGCCCCTACTAGTGGTAGAGGATCGGGTGCAAGGGGAGTACGCCTGATCCGGGAGTTCTTCCCATCGGGCAGCCGCCCGATATTGCCATCTCAGGCTCAAGTAGTGGTGGACTACATGGGGCACAGCAGTGCCACTGAGTCGTCGGTCCCGACTCACAGTAGTACCACCATTACACCGTTGCCTGTACTACCCCCCCCCAGCCCCCAAGAGTCCAGCATCTTACTGTTCGACAGCGACAGTGATAGGGATCTCTTGGGGGAGGCCATGCATCAGGCAGACCTCCAGCTCTGTCCTGATGGTCAGGACCTTTTTGAAGGGATGGATGAGGAGGATGGGATACCTGCTGGCAGTATCCCAGAGACATCCCTTCAAACTGGTGCTGCTGTTTTGGTGCAGGAAACAGCAGCACCTAGTCAGACCCAGGCGTGGGTGAGGGGACAGCGGAGCCAGGCTAGAGGCTCCATGTCACGTGGTTCCCTCAGACCAACACATCTCAGCCCTTGGTCTGACATCTCTGGGGGCGAAGAGGGTGACCCATCATGGTTGCCATCTGACGCGTCGGCTCACTACGTCAGTGACGACGGGGAAGGTAGGCACCCTGGTGAAACGGTGCGCCAGGTCACCACCAGGGAGACCATCGTCAGGGTCTCCACTGGTGATGGCAGCAGGAGGTGTCAGGAGGAGGAGCAGCAGCAGCAGCAGCAGCAGCAGGCAGCTCCACCTGTGCGCACCGAATCCCAGCAGGTGCAAGTAAGCGTCACCCCATCTGACAGGAGGGCGGTGCTGAAGTCACCTGTCTGGAATTTCTTTACCCTGGTGGCAGACAACCCTACCGTGGCCATCTGCCGGATTTGTAAAGTGAGGGTGAAGAGAGGGAAGTGTTTGGCTCGGGTGGGTACCACAGCCCTGAACCAGCACCTGAGGATAAACCACTGGGCGTTGTATGAGGAGATGAAGCGTGGTGGTGGTAGCAGCGCCACCACCACAAGTGAGCAGGGTACAGCAGCCCCTGCCACATCTTCATCTGTTTCCAGCAGGTCATGCCCCCCCGCTCCCTCTAGTAGAGGTACTGGTACCGGCAGCCAGACCTCTACTTCCACAGCACCCTCCACGTCTGTGTCCCGCACTGCCGTCCGGCGCCAGGCGTCGATTTCAGACGCCTTTGACCGCACCACTCCCTTCCCCCCTGGAGACCGACGTGTGCGTTCCCTCAATGGGCTCCTGGCAAGGGTTATTGCCCAACATCTGCTGCCCTTCAACATAGTTGACAGCAACCCCTTCAGGCAGATGTTGGAGCAGGCCCAACCCCAATGGCGTGTCCCCAGCCGCCATTTCTTTGCCAGGACTGGTGTCCCTGCCCTACACCAGCACATTGTGCAGAATGTAACCCT
The DNA here is from genome assembly GCF_905171775.1 of Rana temporaria. NCBI lineage: Eukaryota > Metazoa > Chordata > Amphibia > Anura > Ranidae > Rana > Rana temporaria. Next base: position 118,886,290 of record NC_053494.1, read on the forward strand.
GTCGCTGGATCACGCTGTCAGCGACAGGGTTCATCTGACAATGGATGGCTGGACCAGCAGGCATGGGCAGGGACGCTACATCAGCTTCACGGCCCATTGGGTTTCCCTCCGAGGCGTCGGTGAGGGATCGTCGGCAACCGATCTTGTGGTGCCGCCCCGGGGTGTCCAGGGGAGAACTGCTGGTCTCCCTCAAGCCACTGTCTCCGCAGCTGCTGAGCCTCCCAGCAAGCGCCCCCGTAGCTACTCAAGTGTGGGGCACGTGCGCTGTCAGGCCGTGCTCCAGCTTGTTAGTTTAGGGGACCGGAGACACACTGCAGAAGAAGTGCTGAAAGCACTTCAAGCTCAGGTCCAGAAGTGGCTGACACCCCGAAGGCTCCAGCCAGGTATGGTTGTCTGCGATAACGGCAGCAACCTACTCGCCGCCCTCCATGCTGGCAGTCTGACGCACGTGCCCTGTCTGGCACATGTCCTCAACCTGGTGGTGCAGAAGTTCCTGCGCACTTATCCAGGGTTGAGTGACATTGTGGCAAAGGCGCGTAGGATTGCCAGCCACTTCAGGCGCTCCCCAACCGCTACCGCGTCCCTGTCCAAATTGCAGCGGAAGTACAATCTGCCCCTTCACAGGCTGATTGTGGACAGTGTGACGCGGTGGAACTCCACCCTCCACATGCTGAAGAGGTTGTGGGAGCAGCAAAGGGCGGTGAGGGAGTACCTGATGGAACTAGGCACTCAGAGGGCTTCACCACAACTCCCTTTCATCGCCTGTGCGCAGTGGGGGCAGATAAACCAGGTCTGCCAAGTGTTGTCCTCCTTCGAGCAGGCGACCAAGATGGTCAGCAGTGAGCAAATTGGCCTCAATAGCGTGCTGCCAATACTGTTCATGCTGGAGAGGACACTAGATCGCCTGCTCGAGGCTGGGGAGAGTGCCTTGGTGGAGCAGGAGGAGGCAGCAATGCTCCACCGAGACCAGGGCCAGGACCAGGAGGAGGAGGAGGAGGAGGAGGATGATGATGAAGAGGAGGAGGAGGTGGTTGCTGGTGTCGTCCCGGAGTCAGGGCCTGGTCAGGAGGGAGAGCCGGTGTTGGGGGCACCGATAGTCCGGGGGTTGGGCATGTCTGAGTTTGACCAGCAGCGCCTCAGGGAAGAAGAGTCGCACCTCATTCACCTGGCCAGCATTGAGGAGTCACAGCGGGCTGTGCTCTTCCCCATGGCTGCCCACATGCTGAGATGCCTCAGGAGGGACCCCCGGGTTAAGACCATCAAGACGAGGGATGATTTCTGGATGGCCACCCTTTTGGATCCCAGGTGCAAGGGGAAACTGGAGCAGTTCATCCCAGCCAGCCGGAGGCAGCACCGGATGGAGGAACTGCAGGCAGCCATTGTCAGACGGTTGGAGCAGGCAACTCCCCGGCCTCCAGTTGTCCCCCCTCATCTCACCCAGCAGGTGGCTGCACCCAGCTGCAGCCGAGCAGGGGACCTAATGGAAGAGATGAGGATGTTCTTCCAAACCGAGCGACCCAGTACCACCACCAGCAGCAGCAGCAGCAGTCACCACCAGCGGCTGGCCCACATGGTGGCAGACTACATGGCGTCCGTCGGTGCTTCTGACAGTATGAGCACCGACGACCCCATGGAGTACTGGGTTGCCAGATTGGACACCTGCCGCGAGCTCGCTCAGTATGCGCTGGAGTTATTGTCTTGCCCCCCCTCCAGCGTACTATCTGAGCGGACATTCAGCGCGGCAGGTGGGGTGGTCACGGACAAGAGGACCCGTCTGTCCACAGAGTCCGTGGACAGACTCACATTCATAAAGATGAATGAGTCCTGGATCGGCGGTGACTTTCTGGCACCCGTCGTCGGTTCAGGGCGCTGAAGGGTCCCTTGCCATGCATTCCCTGATGAAGCCCCGGACCTGATGTATTTACAGTGCTGAATATAACTATTTCAACATCAGAGAAAATCAATGTTAATATTTGGTACAGTAGGCTTTCTTTGCAATTACAGCGGTCAAACATTTCTTGTAGTTTTACACCAGCTTTGCACACACTGGAGGAGGGATTTTGGCCCACTCCTCCACACAGATCTTCTCTACATCAGTCATGTTTCTGGGCTATCGCTGAGAAACACGGAGTTTGAGCTCCCTCCAAAGATTCTCTATTGGGTTTAGGTCTGGAGACTGGCTAGGCCACGCCAGAACCTTGATATGCTCCTTACAGAGCCAATCCTTGGTTATCCTGGCTGTGTGCTTTGGGTCATTCTCATGTTGGAAGACCCAGCCTCGACCCATCTTCAAAGCTCTAACTCAGGGAAGGAGGTTGTTGCCCAAAATCTTGCAATACATGGCCCCGGTCATCCTCTCCTTAATACAGTGCAGTCACCCTGTCCCATGTGCAGAAAAACACCACCAAAGCATGATGCTACCACCCCCATGCTTCACATTAGGGATGGCGTTCTTGGCATGGTACTCATCATTATTCTTCCTCCGAACACGGTTAGTGAAATTATGATCAAAAAATTATATTATAGTCTCATCTGACCACATGATTTTCTCCCATGACTCCTTTGGATCAGTCAAGACAATTATGTCAGCAGTTATTTCACACCCTATATACTCTTATTAAGACTGCTGTACATCATGGCAACTCCTGCCCATGTGATATGACTCTGTATCAACTACTACTGTTAATACTACTACTGCTGCTTCTGCTGCTGCTGCTGCCCAGTCAAGACACCTATGTCAGCAGTTATTTGACACTCTATATACTCCTATTCCTACTGCTGTTAATGATGGCACCTCCTGCCCATGTGATATGACTCTGTATCAACTACTACTGTTAATACTACTGCTGCTTCTGCTGCTGCTGCCCAGTCAAGACACCTATGTCAGCAGTTATTTGACACTCTATATACTCCTATTCCTACTGCTGTTCATCATGGCACCTCCTGCCCATGTGATATGACTCTGTATCAACTACTACTGTTAATACTACTGCTGCTTCTGCTGCTGCTGCCCAGTCAAGACACCTATGTCAGCAGTTATTTGACACTCTATATACTCCTATTCCTACTGCTGTTCATCATGGCACCTCCTGCCCATGTGATATGACTCTGTATCAACTACTACTGTTAATACTACTGCTGCTTCTGCTGCTGCTGCCCAGTCAAGACACCTATGTCAGCAGTTATTTGACACTCTATATACTCCTATTCCTACTGCTGTTCATGATGGCACCTCCTGCCCATGTGATATGACTCTGTATCAACTACTACTGTTAATACTACTGCTGCTTCTGCTGCTGCTGCCCAGTCAAGACACCTATGTCAGCAGTTATTTGACACTCTATATACTCCTATTCCTACTGCTGTTCATCATGGCACCTCCTGCCCATGTGATATGACTCTGTATCAACTACTACTGTTAATACTACTGCTGCTTCTGCTGCTGCTGCCCAGTCAATACACCTATGTCAGCAGTTATTTGACACTCTATATACTCCTATTCCTACTGCTGTTCATGATGGCACCTCCTGCCCATGTGATATGACTCTGTATCAACTACTACTGTTAATACTACTGCTGCTTCTGCTGCTGCTGCCCAGTCAAGACACCTATGTCAGCAGTTATTTGACACTCTATATACTCCTATTCCTACTGCTGTTCATCATGGCACCTCCTGCCCATGTGATATGACTCTGTATCAACTACTACTGTTAATACTACTGCTGCTTCTGCTGCTGCTGCCCAGTCAAGACACCTATGTCAGCAGTTATTTGACACTCTATATACTCCTATTCCTACTGCTGTTCATCATGGCACCTCCTGCCCATGTGATATGACTCTGTATCAACTACTACTGTTAATACTACTGCTGCTTCTGCTGCTGCTGCCCAGTCAAGACACCTATGTCAGCAGTTATTTGACACTCTATATACTCCTATTCCTACTGCTGTTCATCATGGCACCTCCTGCCCATGTGATATGACTCTGTATCAACTACTACTGTTAATACTACTGCTGCTTCTGCTGCTGCTGCCCAGTCAAGACACCTATGTCAGCAGTTATTTGACACTCTATATACTCCTATTCCTACTGCTGTTCATCATGGCACCTCCTGCCCATGTGATATGACTCTGTATCAACTACTACTGTTAATACTACTGCTGCTTCTGCTGCTGCTGCCCAGTCAAGACACCTATGTCAGCAGTTATTTGACACTCTATATACTCCTATTCTACTGCTGTTCATCATGGCACCTCCTGCCCATGTGATATGACTCTGTATCAACTACTACTGTTAATACTACTGCTGCTTCTGCTGCTGCTGCCCAGTCAATACACCTATGTCAGCAGTTATTTGACACTCTATATACTCCTATTCCTACTGCTGTTCATGATGGCACCTCCTGCCCATGTGATATGACTCTGTATCAACTACTACTGTTAATACTACTGCTGCTTCTGCTGCTGCTGCCCAGTCAAGACACCTATGTCAGCAGTTATTTGACACTCTATATACTCCTATTCCTACTGCTGTTCATGATGGCACCTCCTGCCCATGTGATATGACTCTGTATCAACTACTACTGTTAATACTACTACTGCTGCTTCTGCTGCCCAGTCAAGACACCTATGTCAGCAGTTATTTCACACCCTATATACTCTTATTAAGACTGCTGTTCATCATGGCACCTCTTGCCCGAGTGATTTGACACTGTATTGTCAATGTCTACTACTACTATTACAGCTCAGTCAAGACACCTGTGTCCCAATTTTTTGGTACACTATTGACTACTATGACCACTACTGATGCTGTAAAGTATTCCCCAAGTGTTTTTATGCTATGTATTACTATTACCACTACTGCTTGTAAATCATGCCTGTGTGATACTTAGTGGGAATGCTTTAATAAGCATTCCTAGTATGGATACCCGTAAATGTATTAATCTTAATTAGTGTGAATGCTTTAATAAACATTTCCAGTATTGATATCCGTAAATTTAGTAATCTTATTATTCCTTAAGTTTTTTGGTTCTGCGTAACTTCGGCATACTTTCAGCTATTGAGACCATTCAACTGTAAAAATGTTCGTCTCGTTCAGCTAATGATGGGACTTCTTCAAGTTTTTTTCTACTTTTTACACTTTTATAAATTTTAAGCTTTTAGACCCTTTTTTTAAACATTGAAGTCAATGAGAACATCCTTTTCCCCTTTGAATTCACATGCCATGCCAAAAGTTTCAGCTACTTCATACTTTCACTTACAGACACTGAAAAAACTTTAAAGCGGTCACAAAATATTTAGCTATCCGGCTATGACTTTTCAGATCGTTATCGTTTACAATTTTTTGGTGAAAACGCAATTTACGTTTTGCGAATTTTTCACAAAAATGCAATAGGTTATAATGTAATCCTATGGAGGGGATTTAGAGTCTGTCATGTGACCTTAACATTGGAGATCTTTGTAATTAAAAATATCTTTACAAAAAGGGGAAACAAATTGGTCTCACGCCCACAAGATCTACTTTTCATACACAATTTTTATATCAAAACGTAGCTATGCTTGTCTGGTTTATGGCAATGTGACCAATTCTGCGATACGTATTTTAGTTTTAATTATTGGAGCAACAGCCAGAAATTATGTCTCATAGACTCTCATGTGAAATTATCTAAAAAATGTTGCTGCAGAACTCACAAAGACGCTCTTTTCTAAATCGCAGAAATGGCCACATTTTTAAGTTTATCTACATAAATTTCATATCGATGCGTTTACAAGGGCCGTGTATTTCAAACGGTGTAGTCGTTGTATCAATTGCATGTACGTTTGAGGATTTATTAAGCTTTGTTTGGAGGCTTAAATCATGTATTAGATCTGTGAATTAAAAGCGTTTGTAATGTTATTTCTTTCCATAAATAACTTTCCTGACCTCAGTGCAATATTCCTCCTCACTGACCTGGGGGGGAGGGGAAACCTATTGAGGGGGGAGGGGCGACCAGGAAGTCAGCATACTCTATACTTTGCAGATAGAGAAAGAAGCTGTGTGTCCTAAAGATAGTGTAGTGGTTATGGTGAATGTCTTTGGCAAGGGGCTCACCAATTAAGCTATTCAGCATTCCCACTCGCATTTTCCTCAGGAAATGCATTGTCTAGTTATATTATATTTTAATACTCCTGCTGCTGCCTCCATGCTGAGTAAAGCTTCATGACCTTTCTGGCACAGCGGATCCACCAACAGCCTCCGCTACAAGCTACCAGACCGGACTACCAG